>NW_027159939.1:0-492 GCF_002600585.1 Cystoisospora suis
AGTCGCTTCCTACACTTAGCGCATGCACTCTCACACTTCACTAAGTTGCCTCGCAATCTTGGTTACCCCTTTCACTTTCTGCTTGCTATAGTCACACTCCTCGGGTATTTCCTCATTCTTTCACTCCATTCATGTATTGAACGCCTTCTTCATAGAGTAGCACTTGTTCTTACACAATTCGTGTACCTTCTTTCACTTCCACTCACACGCACACAGCTCTTCCACCTCTAGGGCATTCACACTAGTTTTGGGAACTCTTGTCTTCCTGCGAGCATTCTTCTCTCCTTGTCCTAGTTCTTCTTCATTGGCGCTCTTCTATTCCATTCTTGTTTCCCTTCTGACACTTTCGCTCACTCCCGTTAACACACTTGCCCTTGTTTAGGCTGCACTAGCAGCCACGTCTTTGAATGATCTTCTTCCTTCGTCTTCAGGTTCTTCACTGCTTTGACTCGTCTTCCTTCTCTGCACGTGTGTAACACTGCTCTCTCTATC
>NW_027159940.1:0-1891 GCF_002600585.1 Cystoisospora suis
ACACTCTTAACTACGGGAAGGCGGGAAATGGCTCTTTCCCGAAAACCTCAGCTCGGCTGAGTGAAGGAAAAGTGGTAGGAGACGTGTGAATTCTGTGCGCGGGGTGAAAGGCGCAGCACGGCTAAGGCCTACGTCACACTCGATCTTCACAAAGAAGAAAAAGACGCTTTACCACTTCAACACAGGACTTTCTTCCCTTTTACTTTAGGATTCCCTAGAATCCACCAAAGTTACTCCCTTGGGTCAACGTGTCCCCTCGGGAACTGGTCAGCGCGTGTGACCTCGCGCAAGGGGAAGAGTACTGGTCGCCCTTAATCCTTTTCCAACGAAGAGTCTCTAGACACAGGTAAAACACAAACTTTGCTATTTCCTACGGAGATTTTTCTCCCTTGGCCACAAAGGCCTCTGTTGTTCACCGACTTCGCGTCAAACGCACGCCACACAGGCACTCACGCGCTCGCTGCACACACAAAGTCCGGGTTAGGCGGCCCTAGTCGCTCTACTTCACCACACAGGTTCAAAATCCTTCCAAGGCATGGAAAGTAACTTCTCTTCTCGTACACAAGTACGTTCACCTCTTCTTCTCTGAAAAGCCAGACCTATTTCTTCTCTGTGTGTCGCTGGAGGTCGGTCACCGCCTCGCTGAGGTGTGTGTTCCTCGGCCAGTCCCGCGACCGATATGGACCGTCGGTCGGCCGCGCCGGCCCGCACCGCTAGCCGTGGCTACTCGGTAGCTACCACCTTAGTCGCTGCCGGTTGCTGGCTCTCGTCATTGCATGCGACTATACGCTAACACTGTACTGTGTAGCTATCCCCCCCAGTCGCTTCCTACACCTAGCGCATGCGCTCTCGCACTTCACTAAGTTGCCTCGCAATCTTAGTTACCCCTTTCACTTCCTGCTCGCTATAGTCGCACTCCACGGGTATTTCCTCATTCTTTCACTGCATTCATGTGTTGCACGCCTTCTTCATAGAGTAGCANNAGCACTTGTTCTTACACAATTCGTGTACCTTCTTTCACTTCCACTCACACGCACACAGCTCTTCCACCTCTAGGGCATTCACCCTAGTTTGGGAACTCTTGTCTTCCTGCGAGCCTTCTTCTCTCCTTGTCCTAGTTCTTCTTCATTGGCGCTCCTCTATTCCATTCTTGTTTCCCATCTGACACTTTCGCTCACTCCCGTCAACATACTTGCCCTTGTTTAGGCCGCACTAGCAGCCACGTCTTTAGATGGTCTTCTTCCGTCGTCTTCAGATTCTTCTCTGCTTTGACTCGTCTTCCTTGTCTACACATATGTAACACTGCTCTCTCTATCCTGGTCGTCTAGGCTTCCACACTCCTCTGTACTTCTCCGAGTCTGTTAGCTTCCTTAGGTTGCACTAGCAGTCCTCTCTCTTCAAGCAGAGGCATCTCCTCTGACACCCCTTCCCCCTCTCGATAAGAACCTTACGAGTCGTGAGGTTCGTTCCTTACACTCTCCTTCCCCCTTCCGATGAAGGGCGACTCGCTGTGTTTCGCAGATAACGCTGAAGTGTCTCCTTGGCTCCCGGGAGATTCTCCTCCGGTTCCCAAGATGTAGAACCGTCAGTCCACTTAACCAGAAATAAACGCTGAGTCCCCTCCTTTTGGTGGTCTAAAATGGCCTCGATTGTGTACTCCTGATCTCTTATTGACTCTTGCTTTGGTTTAGGCCGCTTGAACTCTGGCGCTTCTTTCCTCACATGCGCGAGCAATGAGACATGAAAGGTGGGGTGTATTAACATGGATTTGGGGAGGGCCAACTTGTGGCGTTGGCTCCACACATCTTCAATATCCTGAAAGGTCCAATAAACTTTGGTTTGAGCGCCTTTGCTTCTCCGTCTGGGGTAATGTTGGCTGTACTAAGCCAGA
>NW_027159941.1:0-3965 GCF_002600585.1 Cystoisospora suis
ATCAGAGGCCTTGTTTAGGCTCAAAAATGTGAAACAACGTTCTAAAATCCGTGACTATATTGACAGCTTCAACGAAGCACTGGCAGACTGCTCGAACATGTCAGAAGCAGAGATGCTCCAAATATTTGTGGAAGGGTTACACCCATCTATAAAGAGATTTGTGCATATGAGTCAACCCTTTACGCTGTCAGATGCAATAAGAATGGCTGTGTACATGTATGCGGATGTAGAGGCGGCAAACAGAGATCCTGCTCGCTTGAAACTGTCAACGTGGGTGGATATAGGGAGCTATGAACGTGGCAGAGTGTCAGGGTATGGAGGGCGTGAACCTCCCAACTTTGTGGGCCCTCCCCGTGTGAATGAACCGAGAATTAGGGGAAGAACAGGGTTTGGTAGGGAACCTATGAGACTACGGTACCTTCCGGGGCGTGGCAATAGACAGGAGACGTACCATGGACGCATAGAGGACGCAGAAGGGGAGCGGAGACCCTACACGACTGAAACGATCGGAAGTGCTACAAGTGTGGTGGTTTGGGGCATTTAGCTGCTAATTGTACGGAGTCGGTAAACTAGTGGCTCTCAGTAGTAGGAGGGAACACTCGAGAGCTGTACATGACCCTCCACGCGTGAATGTGTGTCGTAGACCCACAGAGAGAGAAATTAGGCGCGTTGAAGAAGAAGCTAGGTCGGGCAGATATCATTGGGTTCAATTACCTGCACGTATGTCGTATGAAAAGCTTGTGCGTGAGTGGATGTTGCTGAGGGGTTACCGCGGACCATTGCCCAGCACTCGAGAAGAAGTGCGTGACTTAGCTGAAGGACGAGCACGAGAGGAACGAGCCCGTGAACGATCGTTACACAAAACGAGAAGTGGTACAAGAAGCGGAGATCGACAAGGAGCCCCAGGACGACAAGGGGAAAGGCCGAGGAGGCCATATAATCTGCGACGAGGTAGTCTAGGAAGAGATAACAGACCTTTGCAAGTCCGGAAGCCCAGAATTGTGGCCGACGTCAAGTTATGGGAAAGCGAAGGCAGCTTATTTAGGCGAAGGAGTCTGACAACCACGGTCCCCCATTCCATTGGAGAGCGATCAGTCCTAACCACTGAAGAGGAGCGGTCGAGCATTCAGCAGGAAGAACCGCCTCGGGTAATCTCCAATCCTCCTCGAGAGCCAACCCCCGCACAGGTGGAAAAATTATTGGACGAAGATGACCCGTTCTCATCAAGAGCAGTTTGCGAGCAAAGTAATCATGAAAGACCACGTGAGGCCCGGAGAGGTAGAGCTCGAAGAGGAAGTCGGATACAGACCAGGCGTAGCAGTACAAGAAAAAAAGGCTAAGTGAATCTTCGTCACAGGCCCGCCATCGCAAAGGCTTTAGGTCGTTATGATAGAGCTATAGAACGAAAGAGACTTGCAGAGAAGGAGAAGGAGGTGGACGCCGTCTTTCTCAGGAGTACGTTAAGAGAGATGAACGAGGGTGGTCGAAGAGGGATCTTTAGTCGATTCCACCCCGATCATGGATTATGGAAGAGGAAGGTAAAAGAGGTCTTAGGTATAGCTTTACCCCCTACTCCCCGATACCCAACGAGAATTTACCTTGCGTCAGAAGGGGTAGATATAGACCCCGAAAGAATCTTTGAGGTTGAGCCTAAAGAAGTTGAGATGGTTGGAGTAGGAAGAAGAACACCAGAAGTGATAGAGATCAAATCCTCAAGTGAGGAACAGAAGGCTTCAGAGGCACGAGGACTACGCCGCCGAAGAAGATCACTAATCAAGGACCAAACATGTTTAGAGGAGGAAAGGGGTCAGCAGGCCTAGCCGGAACTCCTCTGTCGTGTCGCTACACACAGCAGAAGCAAGACCACAGCAGAGCTTGGGAGAGAAGGAAGACGCCGACCTACAAGACCTGATCAAGGAGCTTGAAGACCTACGTATAGATCCTCCGGGAGCGTCAGGCGTAACGGAGCCAGACGAGAGGCAAGTCCCGCGAGACGGACTTAAGCATAGAATAGGGGCAATTCAGCCAGTGCGTACCAGTGACAAGGTGAAGCTAAGCGATAGAATGCCGATGGTGGTCGTGAAACTAGAAGGACGAGAGTTATGGGCGCTGCTAGATCCAGGTGCTACCAGAAGTTTTATTGACCCAGAGGTGGCCGTGCATGTTGGTGAGTTCGCGCAGGAACTCGAAACACCCCTTGAGTTTGTGTGCGCAGGTGGGACAACGATGACCGCATCGAAGGTCATTAACGGAGCGATGCTGGAGATCGACTGCTGGAGCGGCAAACATCCACTCTACGTCGGAAGGTTAGCATACGACATCATTCTCGGTTACGATTTTCTTGGTAAGGCCGGTGTGTTATGGGACTTTCGTGATAGAACTGTGCAGTTTGTGCGACCTGTGTGGCAAGACTCTTGTGTGAAAGCACCTGTGTGGCAGAACGTGTTAAGTGAAACCGAAGTGAAACCTTTGCAAGTGCCGAGGGTGCCGGTAGACTATTTGCAATCGCTAACCTGGGTTGGGAGAGAATCTCAGCGAAGGGTAGAAGCCGCTGAGCGATACCGTGCTAATGTAAAGAATAAGACAAAGTTTGTGAAGGTGGTAGAGTGTATAAAGGGTGAGGGCAAAGTTAAAGTAGTACAAGAAGGGAAGAAGGACCTCATGTATTTCATCATGCCCCCGCCAAAGGAAAGGAAGGGACCTAAAGTCCCCCGGGCATTAAAGAAGGCTTGGACCAACAATGATGAAATTCCGTTTCGTGTCCCCTCCCAAGAAGAGGTGTCAGCGTGGAAGGAAAGGGAGAAGAGGGTAACCAAGGTGACCTGTGTAAAACGTGAGAGCGTGGAAAAGTGTAGGGGAACTGGGAAGATATCGGAGGGAGATACTCAGATGTGTTCTGTGCAACAGATGCGTAAATGGCTAAAACGCAATGAAGTCAACTGTGTGATGGCTGCAAAGGTGTCCACGGATGAGCCATTCATCACCGCCCAGTGCCCAGGAGCATATAAGAAGACAGAGATGAAAGTGCCTAGTGAAACTTTGTATAAGAGAGGAATACAACTTGAAGAAAAATTCAGAGTACCCTTGGACTCGTACATCGATGTGTTCCGTGAGATCCCACCGGTAGGTATCACTGATAGACCTCAGAAGCGCCATATAGGGACTATCCCAGGCTTAGTCCCCAATTATAGGAGGCAGTTGTACACCGTGTCAGAAGAACGATTACGTAAATTGAAGGGACTACTACAGACCCTGCTTGCAAAAGGATTCATTGTGTCCAGTTCCCCGATTGCGGCTCCTGTATTTTTCGTAGAAAAAAAGGGTACCGAGGATCTACGTTTAGTCATAGATTATAGAGAACTCAATAAGACCACTATTAAAGATGATTACCCAATACCACGTGTACATGATCTGATCGATAGGGGGTAAAGCCCAGTGGTTCTCAAGATTAGACTTAACGTCGGGATACTATCAGATGCAAGTAGCGAAACCAGATCAGGGGGAGACTACATTCCGTACGAGATATGGTACATTCCATTTCAAAGTGATGCCCTTTGGTTTAGCAAGAGCTCCTTCGACGTTTCAACGTTTAATGCAAAACACGTTCATGAAAGAACTTGATGAATATGTGGTCGTATACCTGGACAACGTATTGATTTATTCCAGAACTAAAGAATTGCATTATGACCATCTCAAGAATGTGTTGCAACAAATGCGAGACTCAAGCCTCTTTGTGGGACTGTCCAAGTGTGAGTTAGTAACGCAAAAAGTGCAGTACCTGGGCTTTGTCATTGAAACGGGAGGTGTGGGATCCGACCCGGAGAAGGTCGAGGCAGTGCCGAAGTGGCCAGTAGAGCTCCTTGATAGAAAACAACTACGAGGATTTCTCGGGTTAGTAGGCTATTATCGTAGATCAATACCTAACTTTGAAAAATGGACGCATCTGTGTAATGATTCTTGGTGTC
>NW_027159942.1:0-188 GCF_002600585.1 Cystoisospora suis
CCCGCCTTCCCGTGACTGGGAGTGTTTCTTCGAGACCCACTCCATCCGTCAAGTAGGTAATGAATAGGTTTAGGGCGTAGCAGGCTTCCTAGGGGAAGCTAAAGGTGCGGCGTTACGAGAGAGGGGGCGTGTCGACGGACCTCTCCCGCAAGTGGACCGACTTTTCTTCACCCTAGACCGTGTACATT
>NW_027159942.1:599-1958 GCF_002600585.1 Cystoisospora suis
ACCGGTCGACCACCACACAGATGGAGTCGTATCCTTGTGCGCCCGACCCCGGTAACCCGGTGACGAAATCCATGGAGATGGACTGCCACGGACGACTAGGGACCGTGTAATAATGTGGTCGGGTTGCCGATCCTTAGAGCTGGAGCCCTGGGAGTCTGACGGCAAGGGAAGGGGCGTTCACTTAAAGCAACGACTGCTTCCTTCCTCTACCCCTCTACCTATTACAAAGAAAAAATAATAAAAGAAAGGATGAACCTCCTAACTCATAAAAAAGGAGCGCTTCCCTATTACTCCCGTACCACGTTAATTACGTAGGCCCGTAGGGTTCGGTCGGTTACGAACCTCTACCAGAGGGGAGTCGCCTAGGGTCTCGACGGATGGGGAAGGCTACCGTCAGATAGCCTATCTCTCTAGCAACTGCCCTATCCACTAACACTATTCTAATTCCTTAGTATTGAATATTGTTAAACGTTACACTCATAACACAATTATCTAGACTCGTGAACGCTAACCCTACGCACCCACAACTGGTCCGTAACGATTGGGCCCGCTCCGGCTCCCGCAATCGATGCACTTGATTCGACTCGCTCCACGAAGGTAATAACTGATGAAAAAGGAAAAGGTTAAGTCTCTAAAGTTCCATCATGAACACAACACTCGGTTCAACGAACTTTTCTCGCACACACGTTGATTCACACGCCGTGCCAGAAAAGATCAAGTTGACTTGAAAGAAGAATATCAAGTGGGAGTCACCCGGCGGTGCCCCACGCCGGCCGCGGTGCGGCGGTCGATCCGGAGGCCGCCGAACCACTTTGAAAACTAATCTACACTACTCAAGGCAATGGCGATCACGCCACTCGTCAAGGACCAACCTAGTACTCTTTCATAATACGATAGCTACTAGCTTACACTACAAGGCACGATCCACTAAGGTATCGGCCTTAGAAAAAATGCTAGGCTACGTATACGTGAACCATCACTTGTCGCGGCATCAGGTCTGACATCCTCTTTCCGTTGGAAAACGGGGCCGAGGGACCTAAAAGGGTCGCCCGCGTCCGTTGACCAAGGACCGCGAATGTACACTTAGCGTCTTCTACGCTGACTACACTTGCGCGCTGACCGGCGTTGTCTACGATTCTGACCCCGAAAATACTTTCTAAGAGTCTCCTGAGCATTACCTAAATGCTCCTCAGGTTCCCAAGTAGTGTCCCCATCTAACCAGAAAATCTGAAATTCTAGCCCAGGACGTCTACTACCTTGCAATTCGCGATGATCTAAAGTAGCCTCTATCACGTATTCGTTTTCAGCTACCGGCTCCTGCACTAGTGGTGCTCTCCTAAGATGAGGCGGCTCGTCCTC
>NW_027159943.1:0-13156 GCF_002600585.1 Cystoisospora suis
ATATATAACATACACATGCATATGTATATATGCATGTGTATGTTATATATATGTATATATGAGGGAGATTGAACTTAGGTCCTCATATGGATTTGCCTTTTATATAGGTATGCAAATATACATGGAAATATAGGTACACGTGTTTTTCTGTGCTCTATAGCAATGGCTGGTAGTATGGCTATACATGCACCCGGCCGAGTTTGGTGACTCTTCTGTTCTATTTGTATGAATCAAAGATGGGAGATAGTCTTTGACTATCTCTGCGATTGGAGAAGAGGCGCAAAGGATGAAAGGAAAGTCTTTTCAAGTTTGTTTAGTGTGCTCTTATAGATCTCCGTTTCTTTTGTTTTTTTCTTCAGGATTGTCCTATACAGACTCTACAGGGTGAAGATGTCGATACAGCGGGGACACCGGATATTCCTGCGTGCGAGGTAAACAAGCCGGAGGTCTATGGTGGTGTGAGCTCGAGAGTGTACATACACCTGAAGATACCCACCACACCTATACATACATATATCTGTGCACGTATGAATAGAACCTCTCCAAGCAGACCTATTCTATGTTGCTGTGGCTGCATGTTTAGTGTGGCTGAGAAGCAGAAGCAGGAGTTTCTCGCCCTTTGTTTTCAGTCTGTGCACGTACATGATCGATTTGTACATCTTTCTATCTCTATTCGTCTCTCTAGGATGTAGAGATATATATCTATATCTATGTGTACGTTTTGGCGGAATGTCTTCGCGAGGAGAGATCTTCAGAGAATCTTTCAGGAGAATCCTCGAGGACAATCTGGTACAGTGGTATTTGTGAATGAACTGTCGAAGAAGAGTGTTGAGCACTTTGTTTGGTGTGCTTTTCCTACACGTCCACGTATCACAGGGGTCACTGATGTGCGTGTGTGTATGTCTGGGGTGTACGTACAGTGGAACGTGGAGGCACCGAGACTGCGTGTCTTATTGGGTGTGCTCGCACGCATGAGGCGTTTGAGTGAGTGGTCGAGGCAAACTCTCCCTTCTCTTCTTTCTTTTCCTAACTTTTCTCTTCTCTTGTTTTCTCTCCTTCTTCACAGATCTCTCCCTCCCTCGTCTCTCTCTTTCCCTCACTCGTGATTTTCTTCATTTTTAGTCCTCTCTATTCTCTACACTTCGCAGATGAGAAGTCTCTCAACAGCAGACGCTGTGAAAGTCCCTACAAACGAAACGTCTTCTGAGAGATCAAGACTTTCTCCCTCGTTCTCCCTGTTTTCTTTAAGGATATCTATCTATCTGTCTTCAGCCTGTCGTTCTCTCTATCGAGCTATCTAGTTACTTCTGTGTATCTTCCACTGGTGTTGTCGGAAATCTTAAGAAGATGTGCGAAGGTTCTAAGTTTCTCTTCCCTGAGATAGCGGATCTTCTTCTAGTTCTTCATTCTCTTCTGCTTGTCTCTTTCTTTGTTTTCTTTTAAAAGCAGGAGAAGAAACCAATCCCTGTTCAGAGAGGGCGGGACTTTCTTCGTTTTCCTCTCTCATCTATCTTTCTTTATTTCATTCTCTTCTCGTGTGTATGTATGTTGTTGTCTGGTTAATAGAGACCGATGACGTTGTTGTGAATGTAGTTCCTATCCCGACTGAGGAAGGCCTCTGTGAACTCACTTTGACTGGAGGTATGTGTCGGGACAGGGGGTGAAACAGATGTAGACTTGAAGATATCAACTTCGACTGACCGGGTGGGGGCTTCAGAGAGAATAAAGAGCTCGATCTTCATAGCTATATCGATCCATATGTCTATCTACCTATATATAGAGAGAAAGAGAGAGATGGAAAGAAAGAAAGAAATAAAGAGGGAGGGAGAGAGACATGCACCCTATCCGTCTGTAGGTATCTGTAGGGAATGATGATAGAGGGCCTGATACATGGATAGCTATAACTCTTGTTCTAGTTAAGAAAAGAGAGAGAGGGAGAGAGAAAGACGTCTTCATGAAGAGAAAGAAGAGAAGGGAGATGTATGTGTTCATGCATTCCTCACAGATGCCAACGTCCATCTATTGAGAGTTTTTTCGTGTCTACATCATCTATCTCTTCTATCCAGCTACCTACATAAGGAAGGCACCTGCAGTCCCGAGAAGTTCCTCTACTGTGTGATCTCTTACAGAGCGATAGAGAGATTGATAGGCCATAGAAGATACTCCTGTATATCTCGCGCGTGTAGCTATCTCCCAGCTTCATAGATGATATCTATGTATGGAGTTCTTCTAACCTTTTCAATAGTCGACAGAATGTGAAGAGAGATAAAGCTGCTCACTTCATGTTGTCTTGAGATGTATGCTACCCACCTCTCATTAATCAATTATGGTGTAAAAATATAAGGGATAAGAACTTCTTCGTCTGTATGTGTGTCTGCATCGTAAGGTATGCGAAGTCGTCATGGATGGTGTTTTTGTTTACTGAGGAGGAGGGTGGTTGTGGGGGTGTATGTACAGCATCGGATCTCGTGAATATTAAGACGACATTTCCCAAGTGTGCTCTCCTCGTGGCAGATCGAAATGCGAGTAAGATGAAAGTTTTCTTCTCCCCATCTAGAGATCAAATAGAGATTTGTATGATGATGCTCCAGTCTGGAAGGACAAGCTCTCTATGAAGACCCTTGTGGCTACCAAGAGCTATATGACGTGTATATGTTTATGTGTGTATATACATATACATCTCTCTTTATACATATATGGAGAGAAAGAGAATCTATTCTCTTTCTTCACGCCAAGACAATAATGATGACGAATCATGGAGATCTAGTGCACATCTCTCGTAGACCTTTTCTTTTTGTCTAGAATTGAGGAACTTCTTCTCTCTATGTCTCTGTCCCTTCTTTTGATTCCTCTTACTCGATGTCTTTCCCTAGAGAGAGAGATTTCAGGAGTGCTGAATGTGAGTCCCCTTTATCCAGTCTGCTTTTCTCTTACTTCTTTTGTCAGGAAGATTTCTTTTGAGCCCGACTTGATCTTCTATACGACTTCGTGAGAGGCTGAAGCGAGGAGGGTCCGCCGCAGTAGCAGCAGTATGGAAGTACCTAGGTGATTAGAGGGTGTGTAGCGTGTATGAGAAGAGTTCATAGATCTCTATCATGTCTAGGGTTCGTGCATGCATGTGCGTCGATGCCTAGACTCGTGAGCCTTTAGCTTGTGAAGCGTTTTCGCAGAGACACAAGAGGAGAGACTGTCTAACGCGAAATGTGTATGTATCTGCATGGTGTCTGGTGAGGGTATTTTTACGCATGAACTTCTTGACTGAGGTGAGAGAAACTATGATGGAAAATCTGTCTTCGCCTGTCTTTCAGAACATCCAGCACACCCTCGAGTATGTCGATACTTCAAGACTCGACGTCTTGCATTAGCTCTCAAGGTCAGTTCGTCTTTTCTATGAGAAAAGAGCCGTTCTTTCTTTCTTTCTCCTTGTCTGTGTATACACTAGAGGTGTATCCAGACAAAAACAGGCTCTTCAATCTACTTGCCTATGTACATGTGTTTCTTACGCGTGTTCTTCACTTGAAGTCTCTTCTGTATGAATAGCTATTTATACATGTCTACTGGAATGCCGGCCGTGGCATAAGATTATCATAGAATCTTTCCCCATGAGGACAATCAAGGTGTGTATGTGGTGTACATACACACGGCAGCCCAGTGAAGGCAAATTCTTAACATGTCATTTTCGAGTGTGTATGTTTTTTTCTCTTTCAGTTGAACCACTCTTCTCTATTAGCGAAGTGTCTCAGTGACACATTCTCCTGAGTAAAATCTCAGTTAAGATCAGACTATCATGCGACAGCTATTCTGGATCGCCCGAGTGTATGTACACATCAAAGGGATGTCAGAGATGGAAAGACGGGTCGAGGGAGAAAGAAAGAGGAAGAAAGGATGATGCTGTGACGAAACACTTCCCTCTCTTTTCAGACATGTAGACAGTTACGTTTCGGTTTAACTCTTTCTAACTGTCTCTGTCATCTTTCCCCTGAGAGAGCTATCTTGTGTGAACCTCTGTAGTCATGATGAGACAGTCAAGCTTCAGGTAAGAAAAGAGGGATGGAGAAAAACTTGCACCTGGTTAACACAGATATATCTTTTTGAGAAGACAGATCGTGTTAGAATCTCCATGTGGAGATTGGATGATAGAGTACTATCTCTACTGGCTGTTTAGGGTTGCAGTCTGAGAATTCTCGTGTTCATCTTGAGTTCTCAGGTTGCACAGGATATGAGTTTTGGACGTGGGACTGAAGGCCTCGTTGCATGCGGTAAGTAGACGGTTTTTCCAAATCTAGGGGAGGCATCGGTATTATTCATACAGACTGCTGCGTACCGTTCCACACATACATATTCATGCCTACGTGCACATTCGTACAAACTTACATATACATATTCATACATGTATACATCTTCATGTAGACATGTCATCCACAGGCATAATCCCGTTCTACCTTTCTGTCTCTGTCAGGTGGGACTGCTGCTGCATGGCTTGGGTGGTGAAGGTATGAGTCTAAAAGTGCCCTCGATAGATAGGATGGGTTCATCATTTGAAGCGCGTCCTTTCTTCTTTGTTAGAGAGAATAGTTTCCGTCTCTTACTTTTTCTTTCGGCTGTTACCTTCAGTGATTCCTGAAGATGAGCAGTTACACCCTTGGGCTTGCGTTGTCTTTCACTCGTCTAAGGTAAGAGGCACCTTTTCGCCGGGTAAGCGCAAGGCAGAAGAAGGCTGGACAGCTCAAGGTTCTTATAGAGTTCAAACAGTCTGTAGATGACAATGAATGGATTCACCATAGATAGGAGATTCTCATTTACACGCGCCTGTAGGATAGAATTACCATGAAGGCGTGAACTAGTCAAAGAAAGGCAGGTGCTGCCTTGGAGAATCTGTTTCTTGACTGTTTGAAGAGAAGAAAGCGTTGAGGGGGTAGAAGAGAAATGTCGGAGGAGAACACTGTTATGGTACAGTCTGTCCCTCCTTTTGTATAAGATATCGAAGGTGGAGTACGCACTCCTCTGACACCCCTGGTGGATGAGAGGATGGCTCCTTAGAAGGAGGACTACTACTTCTTTTCGTATGTGTTCTCTGTATTCATGTTTCTGTGATATGGAACGTTATCATCTCGTAGTCTGGACGCTTGCTGACTCCACCATTCTCTCATTTTTTTCTTAGATCCTTTCTAGGTGTATAGCGCCCTCGCAATTATTTGCAGCTCTTTGTTAAGAATGAATGTCTACTCTAATCTTTGGCGGGTGAGACGTGGGGGGGGCTGCGAAGAGTGGGTAAGATTGCAATAAGAGTCTTCTCTCGTTGGTTTTTGATGTGAGAAACGGAGTGTTTGTGCAAAAGTTCAAACAGGAAGCCGCAGTTTCTTCTGGTAGCAGAACGTATAAGGATTTCTTGTGATTCTTTCATCTTGGTTTCTTGTTGTGTGTTTGTCTGCCTTTTTGTGCTCCGGGTGTTCTTTTTTGTAGCAAGACAGTCTAAAGCTGTTTTGCGTGCTTCCTACCACTCATCAGCCCAGGAGTGATCTCATCTGAAAGAAAAAGCGACTTTCGGAATGAAGTACTTTTCGGTTCGGTGCATGCACCGAGAGAGGGAAGCGTCAGAAAAGAGAGGAAGCTTTTGTTCGTCGCTGTTTATGCACGTGTCCTTTCTTACGGTTGGAGAGGTTCGCATAAGGCGAGTCCTGCTCCTGACGAGACTGGCAGTCACCAGGAAAGACACAGTCGTCTGTAGGAAGAGTTAAAGTCAGGACAGCTGTGAGGAAAGATGGGAAGAAGTTACGGGTTGTACAAAGGAAAAGGACAACTAACTTTTGATGCCAAGCGCTTGAAGATCACCCTTCCTGATTTGGAAAGTGACGTGCAAGCTGGTAAAAAGACAGTGAGATTCACCGAGAATGTGATTCGTGTCCGCCCTGTAGTGTGCGCCTGTCAGTTGTCTTCTTTGCGGAACGGCAGTCGTTACGTAGTCGAGAGGATCTCTGACTACTCTTCGTAGAATGCGGGAACCCACTCAAGTTTCTATGTGTTGCTCACGGGACTTTTTGTCTCGTAAGGACTTCTGCAATGGAGTCTTTTTTGTGAGTGCCGCACCGAGAACTCCGAAATATACTCAGCGCTTCACTTACGATTGGCTGGCTACTTAGCGGCTCCCAGCTGAACCGTTCACCAGCCTATGCTAGCATCCCGTAGAAAGGCTCTGGCTACCTCCCCATGCGACTATCCATCTATGAATGTTATGGCGAGAAGGCAAGTGCGTCCCAGAAGCAAAGGGATGTTTAGCCGGGAAGTTAATACCAACAAAGCAATCCATGAAAGCAGTTCCCCGCCGAACATCCCTTCTCTTCGGAGCACACTTCCTTCTCGCCATAAGTATATTTATAGCGCACTCACGGATACAGTGCTCGTCTACATCTCGAACTAGCAACTTAGATCGTCAAAAGATGCGCGCTTACAGATGTGAGCGGTCTAAGGAGTTTTTTCCTGTGTCAGTTGCCGGCTAAACGGCTCATAGTACTTAGCGTTGGAGCCTCTCCTCCACTTTACACTTCGAAAAAAGGTAAAGCCCCGCTATTCACCTGTACGTAACCTACGAGGAAAACTCTGTCCGTGAGATTGATGATGGTACAGAAAATTGGACGGCGCCCTTCGAAAACCGACCTGACAAGACACGCGCTTTGAGAGTTGCAGTGCACCTGTGTTATAATCATGGAGTGAGGCTGGGGATATGAATATTCCGGCATTTGTTCGGTCCTACCAAAGGAGGATCGGTCTAATACGGGACGGTGTTGCGCCAACAGTACTGGATAGATAAACATCGCGTGCGCCCCGTTTGAAAGAAGCTTTGGAGCAAACACACGCCCAGACAACCTCCGTGGAGTGAGAGGGAGGTATTGAAGTTCTTAGCACTTGCCCGTGCCAGCTCTCCATTTATATACACATCCGAGCTCTGAGGAGTTTCCTTCCGCTTCCCCCTCCGTACCCGGTAAATTGAAGCATAGTCCGTAACGAGACGATTTACAATAACAGGGAGCGTGGGACCTACCGGTTTCCAGGTGCAGAGGTGATTTGCGGGGCGCTCCAGGGCTCTGGGCAAAACACAAAATGCAACAGAAAGGTGTTAGCGCAGTGCCCCAGTTCTTATATCTTTCTCAAACGGTTTCATCGGCACCAGAAGACACTACCGGCCATTAGCCAGCACCGACTGTTGTTCAGCACACTCTATGGTGTGTTCCACACCAACCGGACTTCCGTGAGACCACGTGCATGCGAATAAAAAGACGACATCGCCCCACAACGGGGTGCCGGGTGTGTACTGTTCTCCCCCGCCGTGTCTGGAATCACGACAGGTGTGGTGGTTGGATGCCTGTTTCTCATGGCGTGGCCAGTCCCTCACTGCAATTCTTCTGCGCCCCTGCAGGGGGGAGCGGTCTGGCGCTCTCCCTTTGCACGGGAGCGAGATGGCAGTCCATACCATAGTAATGGTATGAGCAGTGGGGGAGGAGGATAACAGGATTGCTGGTCTGTTTTAGGGCGGGTTTTCCCGCCACAGTCGGCGTACTGCGAATCGGCGGTCGTCATACTGCGATTGCAGTTTTTCTTGTCAACCCGTTAAGTCGTCCTCGTGTAGTTCGACACGTCGTGGATTTTGGTCTTCTCGAAGGCAAACAGTTTGCCGTACTGGAGAGAAGAGAATCGACTTCTGAGTGGGGTTTCCTTCGTACAGCAGGTGAGGGGGATTCCCAGTCTGAACTGCGCAGTGATGTCTCACTTGCTTTCATGAGAACCCGAAACTCTTGAGTGTGGCGGGCAGTTTTTTGTGCGGAAGGCGCGTGAGGATGATAACGATGGAGCAACCGCAGCAGCCAAGAGCGACTGCGTGTCAGAAGTCAGTTGTTGACATACCCCATCAATGCTGCCTTCCTGCTGATAACGTCGTGCCTTTCAGAGGTGATATCTTATGCTTTCGGCGTGTAGACATCGGAGATCATGGCTGTGAGTAGATGAGCGGTCTCGCGGCCAGAAGGATGTAGCCAATAAGAAATCCAACTCCGATTCTTCCCGTGGGGAGACCAATAACCAAACCGAGCTTTTTAACACTGACAGGCCATGAACATTCTACTATCGACCCTCGTATAGCTTGTTTTTCTTGCATTCTTGTTTTGGGCTCTCGTTCGTGATGATAACTTCACTTCTCCTTCCACTGAATGGCGTTGTTCTACATCGCCACTGTGAGGAGATACTATTTATCCTCTAAGAAGTCCTGACTTCCCTCTTACGAGTTGCCATTACAAGACGTTTCTCCGTGTTTACCGTTGCCCAGTCTTTGTGGTGTATGACAATCTGTGTGGACATTCTGATGAAATACTTTTATCTGTCAATCCTCTGGCCGCCTCTATGCTGAGGTGCTTGGAGAAGATTTCTGTTCGTAAATTTCTGAGTCCAGGAATGTTCGTTGCGATACGGACGAATGATGATCGAAGACTCCCAGCAACACTTCGTACTTATTGCTGTGTGTTCAAAAGTCATTCAATACAGAATGGTCCGTGGGTGACGGGTGGTGCTGTCTTTATGCAGCTCTTGTCGCCTATCCCGTCAATCAACGGTTCCGACATTCATTGCCAGAAACGCTTGTGTCGTACGCATACATGCACGAAGGACTTGTAGACAAGGTGTGTTTGGATTCGTTTGTATGTCTGCAGAGGAAGCTCCCGACGTACGACGTAACGATGTGGACAGAAAGCCCCCTATCGTGCCCAAAGAACCCGAGACGTTTTTCGGAGCAGCCGGCAAGTTGCGTCATAGCGTCCCTACGAGGGTGAAGTGCGGCAGCTGGTGCGGTGGTCGTCAAGGCTGTCTGCATCGCGCTTCACTTCCCCTACACATGCTATGGGGAAAGTCTCCGTGCCATGGAATCGAGAGGATTGATGAGAAAATCATGGAAACCTCCAAGCTTAGTCGCCTGATGGCAACATCACTCTTGTGACGGTCTTCTGGCTGAAGAAAGGGTTGTGCGACGGCTAGAGGTGTATCGCAATTGCCGCTTTGAAGCGCGGCGCCTCTTAGGATTGAGTGAATGCAACTGGTGGGATAATGGTGGTCTTCCTCCAGACCCACTCACAGAATGGAGCTTACGTCCGTGCTGTTCCACGAAAATGTGTCGGTTCTTTTTGGTCTGCGTAGTCCTCAAAGAACACTGGTTCTTGGCGAGTGTCAGAGCTCAGAATTCTCTGCGTCCCAACGGTGTGCCGAGCTTTCATCTCGGACACACGCACAGGCAGAGGGGAGGGTCTGAGATGCCGATTTTTGACCGAGAGGTTACACGCCTCAAGGCGTGGGTCGCCAACCAGAAAATCACCGGCTGAGGAGAGGGCGCACCCCGGTGACGGTTGAGTGCCCCTTCCTCGGTTGGTTTGAAAGAGGCTGACTGGCAAGAGCGATGGGGCTGTTCGGAGTCCAGGCTTTATCGCACAAGGATTGAGTTCAATTTCTGAGGCGCTCAAAAACAGGTGGATGCTCTTGTATCGCCTGAGAGCGAACTCGATTCAGACTACTCCTGGCACTCGCCCTCAAACGGTTTTTAGTGTTCTTTAAGGCCTGTTGTGTGTGTGTGTGGCAACATGGGGCATGGTGTTGGACAACGAACTTTTCTCGTAACTCGTTGAGGCATTCTTAGCCGTGTCCGGAGATGCTGACACCTCGTCTCGCAGATTGCGCGCTAGCGCTTAGAGAACAGGCACCGGTAGCGAATGTCGCGTAGGCGGAACAGGTGCGAAGAAACGCTTCATTGCCAGATGGTCGCAGCGTTAACGGTCGCCCAGCTGCGGAGCCTCGTAGCTAGTAGCGTAGCTCCGGGCGCGGGTGCTCGGATCGCACGGATTTGCAGGGACACAACAGATTTTTTGCCCTGTGAACCGACAACGTCCAAATTTTTCCTGTCTACTGCCTCGACTCCTTTCGCCAGTTTGGCCCTTTCTTTTGCTACTCGTTCCTTGAAAATGCCGCTCCGGACTCAGACGGCCGGCGGAAAAGATGAGCCAGCCAAAACGACGAAGAGAAGAGCCTCAGCAGACCAAGGTCCTGCCGCCAAAGTGGCGAAAAAAAATGGAGGCGGAATGCAGAGACACACACAGGAGGAGAGCGGTGGTGTGCCCGGCGGTAAGAAAGACTGGATAAAAGATGGTCCTGTAGACCAAAGGCGGGTGCGATTGCTGACCAAGGACGTGCGCGAGCCAAAGACCGATGGAAAGGTGGTAATTTGCTACTTGCAGAGGGACCTTCGTGTCCAGGATAACTGGGCTCTGCTGCTGGCGCAAGTGAGTGTTTTCTGGGGCCTTCCAGCGGAGCGGGCATCTCACCTGCTCTGCCTCACCGTCTGTGTTGACCTGACATTCACCGTGAGCTTGGGAAAGTAAGGGAAGTTAGTCTGCGGACGCCGCGTCACAGGCATCTGAGGGCGTACTGACTGGGAAAGCAATTTCTTACTCGGGGACGGCACTGTGGAGCAAAGTCTACTTTCCTTTTCTGCTTGTATTCGTCAAAGAATGGTTGCCTGTTTCCAGAGCAGTCACACGGGCGAGAGTCCTTTGTGCTTGATTTCCTCAGGAAGCCGCGCGTGCACTAAATAGGCCACTCCACGTGGTACATCTGCTGGTGCCGGACCTCGCCTTCAAACCGACAAAACGGCACTTGTCCTTCTTCTTAGAGGCCGCTCGTGAAGTGGAACAAGAATTGAAGCAGCTCAACATCGGTTTTGATATGCCCTTTGTCACAAGCAAAGACCCTAAAGGCAAGCTTCAGAACGCTCTTGAAAAGATTCACGAGGTGTTCACTAATCTCCAGCCGGCGCTGGCCATCACCGACTTCAATCCGATGAGGTACGAGCGGGCAAGAGAACAAGAAGCATTCATATAACAAAACATTTTCGCAGCTACAAAAGCGACTGCGCTGTCAGACTGCGTTCAGAACACATGAATGACAGCTGTCCGACAGAGTGCTTCTGCCGTGTCGGGCGAAGTACGGGTCAGCAGGGGGCTCGCACTGTCTTGTTTTCCTGGCAGCATCCCAAGTGGCGACACGAGGCAGTGAATGGCACAACATCCCTGGCCACGTGTGTTCATGCTCCTTTGTTCCACAGGCTCCCAACCCAGGTTGTCGGCTTGCTGACGCGTGTTTACGAAGAGGGCTTATCACCCCTTTACCAGGTCGACACGCACGGTGTCGTTCCGTGTTGGGTTGCATCCGACAAGCTCGAAGTGAGTTGAGTTTTCCACAAATGCGAGGGTGCTCCGATGAGGAAGCAACGTTACTCGTCTCTACGTTCAGATGAAATAGTGCGAGCTTATTTTTGTTTGTGTTCAGACTGCAGCCCGCACCATCCGACCGAAACTACAGAAGCTAATGGGGGAGTTCACCATGCCGTTTCCGAAAGTTACACGTCATCCAGTTTCTAGCATTGAACCTTTATATCCTCTGGATGAAGATATGATCATGCGAGCGATGAAGCCGGAACCACCAGAGGCGCTTCCCTTCTGGAAGCCAGGAAGCAAGGCAGCACTCCAGCAACTGAAAATGTTTGCCACTCCTCAAAACCTCGCGAAGTACGGAGAATCTCGTAACGACCCTCTCGCAGATGTCCAAAGTGATTTGTCTCCTTACATTCATTTCGGGAATATTGCTATTCAGCGCTGCCTGATGGAAGTTCTGAAGGTGAAAGAAAGTAACAAAAGCGCAGCAGTTCAAAAAGGGGTAGAGTCTTTCATCGATGAAGTCGTTGTGCGGAGCTCACTATGCGAGAACTTTGTATTTTACAACCCTCATTATGACGATATCAAGGGAGCGCCTGAGTGGGCCCAGGAGACTCTTAGCAAGCACGAGAAAGACAAACGCGAACCCCAGTATGAATTTAAGGATCTTGAGGAGGGGAGAACATATGACGACTTATGGAATGCGACTCAGCTTCAGCTGGTGAGGGAAGGCAAGATGCATGGATTTCTTCGGATGTATTGGTCGAAGAAGATACTGGAGTGGTCAAAATCCCCTCAGGAGGCCATCAACACTGCCTTGAAGTTGAACGACAAGTACCATTTAGATGGACGCGATCCGAATGGCGTCTGCGGATGTATGTGGAGCATAGCAGGTGTCCACGATCACGCGTTCAAGGAACGCCCAATTCTGGGGAAGATCCGCTTTATGAGCTATCAAGGTTGCGAGCGCAAGTTTGACGTCAAAGCATTCATCCGGAAATACCCAGGCGCAGCAAGTAATGCCGTCGATGCCGTAAAGGAAGGCCTCTTGCCCCCGGCCGGCAAACCGAAGGCGGAAGTTAGCCAAGCTGCTAAGGACTATGAGAAAGAGAAACAAAAGATGCTAAAATCGGCTGAGGAGAACGCGCGTAAAACTCAGCAAAGCTCCATGTTGCCCCGCGAGAAGAAAATGGCAGCGAATCAGGGCAAGAAATCTCGCAGCCAGGGAAAACAGGAAGCAGATGATGAGGAACTAGGTCAGGAGGACGCCGAGGAATATACGGAAGTAAGGGCCACACCGAATGTAGGCTGAGCGGCGAACAACCCGGCCACACTACTGGACGTCTGCACAGATGTATCTCACGGTGACTGTACTGATATACTGTGCGTCACATAGTGTACGCGCTGTCACCATGATGTAGGGTTTCTAGTGGGATCTGGGAAGTTGTTTTGGCGAGGCGGCTATGAAGCAGTGTTCGGTTTTTTAAGCTGCCAGAGATAAGGCTCGGGCAACGAGTGCCGCCAAAAGCCTCGTAAAAGAAAAGGCAAGGACACTGATAGCGTCGCGCCCCGCCGTGGCAGATTGGGTACTCGACTGACTCCGATTCAGATTTTGCACCGGTTGTTCGTTTCTTTTTGTCCCCTTAATTCTCTATAGGAGGAGCAGTAAACTTTCCGGATTGCGTCGGCGCTGGACTACCCCTCCGCCGCGCGTTCCAACAGTGTCCGGCACGCCCTGAAGTGTTGGGAAACGGGGCCCGCGAAGCTAGGAGATGATGGACATCCGGGCTAGGCTTCATGTCATCGGAAGACGCATACACTATGGCGCTTTGTGCTGGTTGCGTTGATGGCAGATGTCTGAATTTGTGTGTGGACTGTTCGGGAAAAGAATGTCTGGATTTGTCAATAATGTCCCT
>NW_027159944.1:0-405 GCF_002600585.1 Cystoisospora suis
TGCGCTGACACGAGGAGACGCGACACGCAGGCGACCACTGATGTAAAATGGTGTGTTTTGCTCTGCCTCCCGCCTGTCCCTCCCGACACCTTCGCTTGCGCCCGTGCCGTCTTCTTTCCTTCGATGGCGAGGGCCATCGCACCAGTTGTACATTGCCGCCTGTTGATTTCACTCTAAGGCAAGCCGAGAGCCAGTCTGCGGTGCACGCCTCGGGCTCATGGGAGAGGCTCAACGAGGGGGGACGCCGGAATGCCCGGAGCCGGCGGCGTGTAGCGGGCGCACTCGCCATAGTGAACAAACTCGGAACAGAGGGACGGCCTTACCAGGATCACGGATGAGCAACGTGAGTGCCTCCGCTACTACCGCTCCAGGAGAGGAAACTGAACTGTTCTCTGTCGTCGCGGA
>NW_027159945.1:0-298 GCF_002600585.1 Cystoisospora suis
ATTGATACTTATTTTACCTAGAAAGCGTGTGGTTTTCCTAACCGGATTGCCTTCTGCTTTTCTGCGCGCGGCGCCCGTTGTCTTGCGGCCGCCGGCGCATGCAGCTTCTAAGGTGGGAGGATTTCCCGCGTGGATTTCCTTGGCCAAATTTGGCTTTTCTGGGCTTTCTAGGGTTCCATTAACTATGCAGGCGTCTTTCTCTGATGATTAGGGTCCTCTAGGAGCCCTAAGGTTGCCTATCGAAAATCCACGGACCGTAGTTTCCCCCTCCCGGTCCGTGGGTCAGCTTGGCTATCCG
>NW_027159945.1:728-974 GCF_002600585.1 Cystoisospora suis
CTATGATTCGGGTATCTCTAGATACCTCTTCTTCTCCGCTATCTAACAAGACTATTTTCAGGGCGGCGCGGGGCCTAGGTGCCGCGCAAAGCCGCCGTGAACATTACGCCTTCTATGCAGGATCACGAAAACGGGGACATGGGTTTCCCCTACACGAAACACGATTCCAGGACCCTGGGGTGCTCCCAATAGGTTCCTGGCGTCCCCTTCTAACTTTTAGCCTCCTCTAGGAGGCGTCAAACTCCT
>NW_027159946.1:0-5201 GCF_002600585.1 Cystoisospora suis
GTCCGGCAAGGACGAGTTCACTTTGACCGCTAGCCTTCCGCGGGAGTTTCTGTGTTCTCGACTCCTAAGTCTCAGTGATAGGCTCAGCCTTCTTCTCTGGTAAATTCTGTCCCGCAAGGTTGAGTCTAACGCGCTCAGAGCACAACACGATATCGTGCAAAGGAAGAAAGCAGCGACACAGTCCACGGTATACAGCCGCGCACTTCCTTGCCACAGCTCGCCCGAGCTTGTTACATGCGGAGCACGGCTGCCAGGACACCTGTGGCAGCGCCAATGTGGAAGGCCGCCGCACGAGCGTCAGAGGTTGCGGTAGTGTCTGTCGCGGTCGGGGCCGTTGTAGTTGCAGCCTTCCCGGGTACTGTAATATGGACCGTGCAAGCCGGTTCACCGACTTTCTTGGGAAGTTTGGGAACATTAGGATCCTCCCCGGCTGCGGTGTTGCATGTGTAGCAGAAATGCCTTTCTGCTTCTGGCTCCGTTTTGTAGAGGAATGTGTACACAGGATTGGGGACAGGAATCTGGGAATTTAGAGTCGATTCCGTCTCGAGTGTCGCTCCAATGTTCTCCGCTAGCAGGGCTTTCTCGCCACCGCTAACGTCGCAGCCAGCTCCTGTCTTGTAGGCGTAAAACTTTTCGAAGCTCGTTTTCCTCTCGATTGTCTTTCCTGTCGGGGCCAGGGTCTGTCCGTCACCACAGCTGAACTGAAGAGCCGTGTTTACTACGCCGTTCAAGTCCAGCTTCTTTTGCGAGCCAACGACGTCACCTTTTGCTGCGCCGCATACCCGAACCACCCCGTTCTCACTTTCTGCGTCCTCCAGGGCTTTGTCAAACTGTCTGGAGATGTGGTCATCTCCGCTGCTCCGAGAGGCCTCGGCGCATATCACACACCAAACAGTAAGGGCGACTACACGTAGCACGAGGCCAGTGCCTCCACACGTAGCCCGAACGAATACCATGGTGATGATCCTGATGTGGGTACTACAAAGAGCGGGCCTTGGACGACGGCGACTACCTTCGATGGCTCGCTCGGCGATTAAAATAGCTGACCGACACTGTTCCCCTCGTGCAGTCTCCGCCAGTCTATCCCTCGTCTGAACCAAACTAGCCAGGCGGCGCTGAGCAGGAGCTGCATGATCTGCTTCTCCGCCCCAAGGTGGGACCCCCGCGGACCTAAGCGCGCGCTCGCGTTCTAGCGAAACATGAATACCTCAACGTGACTCCAAGTGATATCAGGATAGCCATACTACCGTCTCGCCTGGGATAATGAAGCAGCTCGGTTCCCGGTGCGACGGACAGGATCGCGTGAGTTCAGTCCGACGAAGTACACCTCGTCGATGTGGTCGCATGCGACCAGCCGTTCCCGGCGGGAAATGTTGCACCGCCTCCGCCTAGTCATGCCTCTTGGAACTTTGCCGGGGATGCGACTGCGTCAAGCCGTGCTGGCAGGTGGCCGCCTTGCAGGATTACTGAAGTTTTTCTACCGTCAATCCTCTCTTCGTCAGGCCAGTGGAGCCAACCTTCCGGACCGCTGGCTTGTTGCAGCCGCCCCATCCTGGCAACCTTCCCGACCACAGGCCTCATACGCTGGGGCCGTTCGGTGAAAGGGTCAAGAACTGTTAGCGGGGATTTCTTGACGCTGTGCAGCCCTGACCTGACTCAGCCTTCTATATAGTACTGCGGCGCCGGGCGAAGACTTCCCTAGTTTCAGCTGTCTTCGCTCTCCGTGTCGGCGCAGGAAACACGTGCACACACCTGGGGTAGAGAGCACTGGCCTGGCGTTCGAACTTGCGTGGTAAGGACTCGAGTTATTTCTGGTACCCATCCACTGACGTGACAGCAGAACTGCCGGCTATGGTCGACAGCGATCCCTGTCGACTTCAGCACAGTGGCACTTCAGTCCGTCGAGGAAGAAGCCCTGAGAGGCT
Source organism: Cystoisospora suis (assembly GCF_002600585.1). Taxonomy (NCBI): domain Eukaryota; phylum Apicomplexa; class Conoidasida; order Eucoccidiorida; family Sarcocystidae; genus Cystoisospora; species Cystoisospora suis. Next base: position 1,926 of record NW_027159946.1, read on the forward strand.
TTTTCGGCGTTACGGGCTTCGGGTACCATCGTGCATTCCAGGCTGGAAGTAAAATCTGCATCAAATTGACATTAGTGTAAAGGCGTAGGCGAAAGCAAGCAAACCGTCTTGCCAGCTTCGCCGTCGACGGCAATTTTGACGTCACGATGTAAGCACTCATCGGAGCCAGACACGGTAACGGATGTACCACGTTGTGATTTGTCAGTGCTTGGGACGACCCGAGACCAAGCCAGTTGAAATCGAAGATGCGCGGAAAGAGACAGGCGGGCCGAGGGACCGTCGGAGCCATTGACACCTCGGCGGACTGCACGGCGGTTTCTGCACAATAAATCAGCCGAACGCCGACGTTACTTCTAGCGCCGGGTACCGTCCTCTCGCCTAACGTGATTCGCTGACCGCGCACATAGCTGCTACAGCCGCCGAAGTGGCCTCTGCTCTGTATCAGTTTGGCTGTCTCCGTGTCCCGTGTTCTGTTTCCGTCTCCACTCATACCCACTCTTCTTCCCTCCTCGCTGCTGAGTCCGGTGTTGTATCATCCTTCTGCCGCGTCCGGTGTCTGGTCTTCTCTCACTCTGCACTGCCCTCTGACAATGATCGAGGCACTTGAACTCGCAGTCCGCGGGGGTCGTTGGGACTGTGGCTTCAAAGGTACCACGTTGAGCTGAATGCCTGTTCTCAAGTGGCGATCAGGTTTCTTCTCCTGCCCCAATCTCACTCAGAAGGCAACAAACACTCCCGCATCCCACGACTTCTAGCACTGCGCGTATGTGATGCCACACGCGGCAGTCCCTCCTCCTAGCGCCAAGACTAAGATTGACGCTACTTCGCAGCATCCTGTTTCTCAGTTGGCCTTCTCCGCTTTTCTCGGGCGAAGTGTCTATCGCTCTCCCCCCGCTTTCAAGCTTGTGGGCAGACTCTCCTTACTGTAAGGCTGGTTCTACAAGGCTCTCTCACTCAACCTGTAGCCGCTTGCACGAGTGCCCGTTCACGGTCGGCGAACTCTTCGTCAGCGGCACAGAGTTAGGGGCGTTTTTTTGCTAAACTCCCGGAAGAGGTTACCCCCGCCCTCACTAAGCCCGCGTTGCTGTCTATGTGCTCTCCATCCCTAGGGCTTTAGTAGTCGGACTCAGCAATGTCTTCCGACAAAATTTGTGTTGACAACTCGAGCGTGGCACCCACCACAACACATCAAGTCACGCAGAAGGACACAAGAGTGGTATCGTCGATATATAGGGACGCGCGGGCCTCCGTGTCGCGCCTTTCCGGAGCTTGTCACAGCCGGAGCACAGCTGCCACGAAACCTGCGACAGCGCCAATGTAGAAACGCCCCGCACGAGCGTCAGAGGTGGCGGTAGTTTCCGTCTCGGTCGGAGCCGTTGTAGTTGTAGCCTTTCCGGATACTGTGATATGGACCGTGCAAGCCGGTGCACCAACGTTTCCAGAAACTTCGAATGGATGTCCTTGGTTTGGGGCAGCGGTGTTACATGTGTAGCAGAGTCGCGTTTCTGTTTGTGGTTCTTTTCTGTAGATGAATGTGTAAACTGGTGCCGAACCAGCATCTGGCTCCTCCGAGTCTTGAGAGGGTCTCATAGCACGTCGCTGCTTGTGATTTGCCGAGTCTGTCTCGAGCGTCGCCTCAATGTTCTCCGCTTCCAGGGATTTGGTGTTACCCTCAACGTCGCAGCTGCCTCCCGAGTTGGTATCATAAAATTCCTCGAAGTTGGTTTTTGTGTTGTTTGTCTTGCCCTCGGGGGCGAGCGTCTGTTTGTCGCCACAGCTGAACTGAAGAGGCTTGTTTATTTGAGCCTTCAAGACCAGTTTGGACTCGACAGGACTGCCGATCTGTTTTCCTTTCCCGCACACCTCGACTACCCCGGCGTCACTCTGTGCATTCCCATAGACATCCTGAAACACTATGGAGACCTGCTCATGTCCGGTCCTTTGTTGACCTTCAGCGGAAACCAGGCATGCGGCAGAAAGGGCGACTATGCTTAGGGCAAGAAGGGCAGTATGGCCCCCGGCGAGGCCGGAGTCTCTCATGATGATAGTGGTAATTTCGTGTGAACTGGACCCTCAGGAAAGACAGAGGCTAACGGATTGCCAGTCCAATGAGAACTCGTGCCCCATTTTCAGGCATTCTTGGCGCCGTAGTCCATCCTTTTGTGACCAAACTCTAGCCAGCCGACGCCGCAGGGACCCTGCCCGATCTGCTGTCGCGCCCCACGGTGGGACCCCGCCCTTGTAGGCACTCACTGTCCTCGCCTTGCTCGGTTATAACATCTCGGTATGAATACAACTCGCATCTAAGTTGCGATACTACGAGGCCAGCTCTTAGGTTGACGAAGCCACTTCTCCCCCTCTCAGGAGGCCAGATTAGCGTCAGTCCAGACCCGCCCCATTGTCGCTCGTCCATAATGTCACCTGGGACCTTACGGTTCTACGCGGGAAACGTTGCAGGTTGGGCCGCTCGCTATGGCGATGCCTTTTCAGATTTCGCTGAAATTACGAGGGCGTCACAGACATGCGTGTCGGGTGGCCCTGTCGTCGAGTATCACTGCTCGGTCACAAGGCTTGTTGCGGCCTTGGCGTAGTGTAGACGTGCCCAATCACTGCAATCGCCCTTCGCAACGTGGACAACTCACAGTGTGACGCACGCGCCAACGCGCCACCGCCCTTGTTGGCGAGCAGCCGGGATAAGTTGCCTCGGTCGTAGCTGTCTTTCTTTCTCCGTGCCGGTGCAGGAAAGAAGCACACACCCGGTGTCCGAGGAGCCGTGGTCGCGCGTCGCGCCCTGGATTTCGCAGTCCTCATAGCAAATGTAACTTCCGGCAAGAATCCTCGACTCTTTCCGTGTGGCCCGTCTCCACCATGTCCTCTCTTCTTCGTCTTTGTTTCTGGGTGCTCCGTTATCTCATCACTCTCTGCGCTTTCCAGTATCCGGTCGTCTCTCACTCTGCAGGTGTCACCTGATCTTGATCGGGCCACGGACTCGAGAGTTGTCAGGACGCCTCGGTTCCCCTGTCATTCACACAGGGCTTCCACTTTGGTCTCGTGAATATCTTTCTCTTTCTTCGAGTTCCCGCGCGAGATCAGTGTCACACTTCTGGCCCGTCTCGTTTTACTGTAGACTGGCACTGCTGCAGTTAATCATTGCCCGACCTCCGGCTGGACCATCTGATAACTACGACATAGGGGCTGGTGATGAGAGAGAAGGGGGGATGTTGGGGCCTACCTATCGAAACACCATAGGCACCTACAAACCACTTTATTGGATGC
>NW_027159947.1:0-237 GCF_002600585.1 Cystoisospora suis
CAATTCTTGTAGACTTACCTGCTTGATTGCGAAGCCACAGAGACGGACTATGATCCGTGCGCGCAAGTGTTGGAGATCCCTCAATCCAAGTGCGGAAACTCTCCAAGGCCCCGACTACTGCAAAGGCTTCAAGCTCTGTTGTCGACCATTTTCTCTCATTTGTCCGTAGTACCCTGCTAGCGAATGCGATTGGTCTCTCTCGTCCTTGATCATCTTTTTGCGACAGCACCGCCCCTA
>NW_027159948.1:0-2973 GCF_002600585.1 Cystoisospora suis
TCTCGGTTTCTAGTCTAACAAGCTCCTGCCCGTGCCTCCCGCTGTTTTCAGCAGTACGTAACAGATGCTTGTTAGACTAGAAACCGAGAAAGAGACGTACCACTTGAGAATAGTTGACCGTAGTGAGACGCTACCGGTACCGCCTTTGCGCTGAGCAGAAGTTCACAGAGGCATGACAGTCGTCCTCAAAACGACACAGAAGCGGAGGGGCCGTGTAAGTCCAGTCATCTTTCCTGTGGACACGCCGTCGTTGGAGCGGAAGACGCGTGGCAATCGTACAGAAAAGAAGACCCGAGTTCGCCTCATCATCACACAGCAGCTCTTGAGCCTGTAAAAAGAGTTCAAGGAGCATGGCAACTTGAGATATTACGTTCCCTCGCCTGCGTCAAACAAACAGTGTCTTCCTTCTTTGGAATCGCGTTGTGGCCCGCGCGTCGCGAGTGGAGTAAGGACGGAACCGCCACACTCTCAAATATATTCTCTGTTGAGCACGGCTACCGAAAATGGCCCAAGACTTCTTCAGAATTCTTCCGTCATGTGCATCTCCTCATCGACCCCCTTCTCCTCGTCTTCCGCATCCGTGATTCCGTGGCCGGAGAGAGGAGTTGTTCCTCTCGGGGCAGAGCCTGCCGGTAACCGTGTTGAGAGGGCACACGGGGAGGAGGGGAACGATCGCCAGGGGAGAGAGGATGAGGAGGGCACTCCGAAAACCGGAATGCCATCTTACGTACAGATGAACTTTCAGACTGCACGACCATTCCAACAAGACGGGACACTGAGCACCCCAGTCAAGTTTGGCTATAGAAGGCAGAGCTCCTTTTGACGGCTGTAAGATCGGTTGCTGTTGAGGCCGCAAGAGGATGAGGGACCACGTCTCCGAAGCTGCTTCGGAGTCGAAAGAAAAGATATGAGTGAATGCGATGTTGCCGCCTCACACTGGAGAGTTTGGTTCGCAAACTGACTGGCGTTGCGCGCCGAAGAATCGAGAGAGTCTGCCCCCGCCCAGCAGGCCGAGTGCAGCGAGTTGCACCTTGCCTGCTAGACGACTACTGAAATCACAAAACAACCACATTCCAGCACACAGAATGAGAGCGTACACATATCTGGATGCCCCTGCATGCATACACCGACGCATACAAATCTGCGGAGATACATACGCTCGTACCGGTACACACAGGCGCACAGACAAATACTCACAAACACACGTACATTCACGTAAGCTGTTCCTTTCCCTAAGCGAGAAGCCAGGCTAAACGAGCTTATGGACGCCTGGGCTTGTAGCCACTAGGTGGAAGTTCTGCAACCCAGTTTGTTGAGAAAAGGTTTGCCTGCAAGTCCCTAGGGTAAGCCTAACGGTGGCGCCTGTGTCGAATCTATGCTCTTCTTTCGATCCCGTGAAGACGCGCACCTGTACTTACCGCGGCATCTTACGAAGATACTGTCAGATTCGATTTTTTTTTAAGGTGTAGACATCTTTTGTCCGAAGAGCGAGTTATCATGCGAGAACAGCCCAGCTCAAAAAGAGTCCGCTCCTCAATAGCCTAGACGTGTAGGTGAGCGCAGTCAGTCTGACCTATCTTCGGCCTTTTGAAGGCGCCTTCTTCAGTCGCGCGTCCGAGGGGAGAGGACACTTCCCGGCGGTCCGACAGCCGATCAACGACTCTCGAGGCAACCGACTCGCTCGTATACTAAGTATTACAGCGGACCTCTGCAGGTTGCAGCGTGTGCCAGATGGTAACTATCAGTCAATCCATATGACAACAAAAAGCGAAGTATGGCTACACTTTCTCTTTTCTGTGTTGTGTTTACTTTCGTTTGCGTCCAGGGGGGGAGGATGGGGTTTATCCCGGTCGTGTGCACTCTACAAACGGCCCCTCCGATCCAGGCTGCGAGAAATCGAAGTCCACGTGCTTCTCTTTCTAGAAAAACAAGCAACTCTCTTGCTCTGCTTTTCTTCTACAGAATAAGTTCTCTTCCCCCCACAGCCGTAGCCCTCGCCCCCGCCTTGCTCGCACACGGGTTGACGACGCGGGCGGGAGCGACGAAACGGGAGACCAACAAAACAAGACAACAAAGTCATGTTATTTAAGCAAAGGAAGTCGCGAAAGCTATCATTTCATAGAAGAAATAGATGAGTATGAAGTGAAATGGTGAAGAAAAAAACGTAGAGATTTTTGAAAAAACCCCTCGCCTGCATCCCGGTGTGGATGTTCTTTCTTACCTTCCCCTTCACCCTTTTTTGCCTCGTCTTTCCACAAATGTCTTCCTATCGGGTAATAGTCTTCGAGATCACAGTAGAGACATCTATCTTTTCCATCATTCACAAAACTCTTTTTTTCACCCGTCATAATGGCGACACCTCTCTTTTCAAGAGTCAAGTCAAGCAGGTATCCTCCTGAAGGTGCGTACGCTTCCCTGTAAAGACTCATACAGCGATTTGCTATGTTCTTACGTATTCTCACTACAAGAAGATTACAAAATCTTCTATACACAGATATATGTATAAAAACAACGTTAATAATAATAAAAATAATATGGAGACAGTGTGATGGGGACTTGGGGCGACTAGTGTGCAGTTCCATTCGAAAGGGCTCCTGGTTGATACCTGCCTAACCGGCGATTAAAGACAGGGCAGGGGTCGAAATAGAGCAAGACTACTTTACAAAGATGATAGGGATGTCAGCATACAAAGCAGGTGACGGAAAAGAAAGAAGATAAAGATTCTCTTGAACGCTTATTCTCAGCCTCAACGATCTTCTTGTATATTCACATCTATCTATACCTCCCCAGATCAATGCCGAGGAAGTTCTCTCCTCTAAGCTGTCCAGCCTATAGGGAGATCTTTTCTAAGAGGGAGCTTTCATTACTTCTTCGAGATCTTTAGCCGAATGGAGAAAACAAAGGACAGAGAAGACTCGAGGTCTTCAGACCTATGTATCTATCAATCTATATATCCTTCGTTCATGGCCCCCC
>NW_027159949.1:0-15609 GCF_002600585.1 Cystoisospora suis
TTGTTGTGCAGCGGGCACTACATCCCCTTTCTCAACTTCGTCCAAGTCCCAAACGTAGGGCGACTTGGCCTTGGTAGCTCACCGCTCTGGACTGATCTGCGGACTTCAGCGCTTCGCCCCTTCGCGCTCTGAGAGAGGTTGGTCTTCTTAGTGGGCTGTTACGCCATTCCGCCTCCCTTATTGAGGTCTCTGCTGCGCCCACTGGCAAAGGTCTGTAGGCTGCATAAGCTGGCGACTTTAAGTCGCTGAAACCTGTCGTCCCATCGAGTTTGCATCCGACACCTCGGGATTTTTCAGCCCCGTACCTCCGCTGGTAGGGTATCATACGCAGCACTCTGAGAACAGTATCTACAGCTCTCCAACTCTATGGGGTGGAGTAGTGTCAACTGAGCAAGTAGCGCACGTTGTCTCAAAAAGCACCTGACGCAATGTGCACCCCGGACCGCCAATAGGTATCGAGTGAGTTTCACAGTGTTTGATGTGGGAACAACTCTTCTCGGCGTGGGCAGTTGTACTGGAAGCACCGGCCCGGTGCACGTACCCAAGACAGACAGGACACACTATGGTCACTTGTGGAGACGGCCCAATGGCACGCCACTTCCTTCACCGGTAAACTGAACTCAAAAGTCCCAGGAACGTGCAGCGGGAAGGCCCTGGGCAGCCCTGCAGCGGAAGACGCAATAGACGAACTCGGGCTGTCTGTCGCATCGGTCGCGGCAACAGTAACGCTGCCGGGCCCCCGGCGCTACCCTGCGTCTGCACTTGCGGTGGCGGCGGACGGGATGCGCTTGAGTGCTATCGAGGGAAAGGCGCCCGCCGTGTGAATTGCTGTCTCGTGTCCGCATCCTCCAGTAAGACAAAGGAACTCTCATAGGTATTTTTTAACGTTGCTGTGGACCTAAATTCCAGAAGCTGCTTTGCTCTGCCTCACCTAGTCTCCGGAGTGTGGCAAGCGTCTCTTGTTTGTGTCTCCTTTCTTGCCCTTCCTGCCTTGCACATCCAGCAATGGCGGCGCAGTCTTCTAGTCTCACGGGGGTCCCTCGGATTGCCTACGTGGCGTGCATCGTTTTTCTCTTCACGTTAGCGGGACAATCTCAAAGTAAGAGCATCATTGAAATGCTACTAGGCATGGCACAGAATATTCGGCTTTGGTGGCGATGACAAACGTATAGACACTGGCGAGGCGTGGAGTGTCTCGAAGACACACGTGTGGTGTGCACGGAGGCGTCTACTCCATGCTAGCAGGACTTTTTCCTTTTTCCTTCTACGAAGCTGTCTTTTTATGCCGTTCTTGGCGCCGCTGCATGGTTTCTAGCGGCTTTGTCTGTAGCGTTCTATTGGACACCATGAACCAGCCTTCAGTTCGCACGCCTTTCAGGCAGCCTTCGCCCGATCGAAAATTGTTTCCTAGAAATGCTGTGCAGACGACGCGTTGTACCCTGCAGCGCAAGTCTTTGTTGTCCCATCGTTTGACTACTCAATTACTGATCAGGTTGGCTGTGCACCTGTAAGGCAGCCGTCTTGCAGCGCAGGACACGAGGGTTACCTTTCGGGTGTGTATTCTTCCAGCAGCAAGCCGGAATGCAGGTCTAGACACAAGCACCACAAGTGATGCAGACAAGTATGCACTGCGACACCTCAGCACAGCCAAAGCCCCACTGATATCACAACCCCGCCGTAGTGAACGTGGATAGTCTCTTCTGCAGTTCCCCCTGGATCTCCTCTCATGCTTGGCAGTTGCCCGCTTGTGTGTTGTGTGTGCCTGCGCTCACCAGGTTTCGTTACACCCGGTGTCATCCGGTTTAACTACCGTTACGGGACCTGTCCGAACCAGCGTGCAGGCCTTTGTGTAACAGCATCGCCTGCTCTCGGAGGTCGCAGTCAACCTCTCCAGATTCTAGCCGGACGCCGGACAGGCTTGAGAGGTTTGTCGTTGAAACCCACGGGGGCGAGCGGACCACTTTTTGCCGGTGGGGACGCCGGCTCAGAAGAGAAGCCTCTTCTGGAGCGGGTGAAAGACGTTGTGGCGGAGCAGCTGGGCGTCGACCGTGCGCGGGTCACACCGGAGTCTAACTTCATCAAGGTATGGAAGCGGATGCAAGACTGATAGCGTGCAGTTTGCATCCTGGGCGTGCGCGTTGGCTGGGGTGGACAGTTCAGCGGTGATAATCTGTGACGTGTTGCCAACACCAACCGCTGAAAATGCGGACGCCGGCTACGTTTCTTTGTTTTCCTCAACAGGACTTGGATGCGGACAGTCTCGACAGTGTTGAACTTGTCATGGCCTTTGAAGAGAAGTTTGATGTGAACATCCCGGATGAGGAAGCCTCAAAGATCGCTACAGTTCAGGATGCTCTCAACTACATCGAAAAAGCTAAGTAAGCGGACACTTCACTCTGGACCGCAACGGGAGAAATCTCTCGAGTTCGACAGTATGTCCACTTCTTCAGCATCTGTAGTGTGTCGTTTCCCTGCAGAAAATCGACAGCCTGAAAGAAAACCAGCCAGTCCGTGGATTCGTTGCATGCCGACGGCACGTGAGTGTGATGCAGGATTGAAGGTCTCGCTGACGCTGTCGGAGTTTCAAGCAGTCCATGTCTCCGAATGGCTAAGCTACGCTTGTTGTCTGGGGCGTCTTCCTGACACCGCCTAGGTTCTGACTTGTTTCACGCAGAGGGGGGGGGGCAACCCGTTCAACCTTTTCGACACCGATGCTGGTACATTTGAAACCTCTTCAGTCTTCCTGAGTCGTAGTACTTCACGTTCGGGGATTCAGAATCTTCGATCCCGTTGCCGGAAGAGGTAAATCTGCTATATCCCTTGTTCTGATTGGAGGTGCGTCTCCGTTTCAGTGGTGTGTGTAGCCAGGAGAAAACGTGCACCGGAAGGGTTACACGCCACAGACACCACCTTTGCAAGGCCTCATTGTTCTGTGTCCATGTGGTGCTGAAAAGGCTGTCTGCAGGGGAGTTCCCCTCGTTTGTTTTTTCGTGACCTGAACAACTGCAAGCGGGCATGTGCGTGCGCTCCTTGCGCCGTGCTGAAGCACGTTGTGTTCCGTCAATGCAAACCTGAGTCCGCGCTTTGAAGCGCAAGAGAAGTCTCCCGGGTCAGGTTGGGACAGCATGGTTTTACCGTCTCCGTCATGAGGATACACTCCTACCGCCGAGATTGTCCTAGATCGCTCACGGTGTTACGGGCGACGAACTGCGGAAGCACTCCAAATACAGACAGTGCCGCGGGGTCCGGTCTTCTCGCAGGGTATCTGCGGCAGAACTGAGGTCACGTCACGATCCCCGGTGTATTCTAGGAAAGACATGACCGACCAGTTGACCAGCGTTTCTTTTTCGTGCTGGGTATTCGCAATGACCGGCGCTGGGAGGCCCCTAGGATCACGGTAGAAGTCTGCTCAGCAGGCTGCCCACAAGAGGTGTTGATTACTGAACTTGATCTACCGAACGGGTTTGACGGGCATTGATCAGTGGGTAGCAGGTTGTCAAAAACTTGTTCGCTTGCTGAATCTGGTATCCAGTGAACCGGTCTGTTTCGCGCCACGAACTTGAATCTGGCACGCGGTGAGACCGCTGCGGGGAAGCAAATCGGGGTGGACAAGAACACAGTGCAAACGACTGGCGACATTGAGTCGTGCCACCCGTGTTCCCGAAGTACGCACTATCCGTCGTAGCAGAAGAGCACACCCTGGCGCGTTCACCTTGTCTGGCGCCAGCCAGTAACGAGCTACACCCGCTGTGTGCAGGCCGATTTTCAACAATACGCCTGTGGTACGTCACTGAACTAGGGAAATCCCGGACCTGGGGACAAAGTCTCATAGCCGCCTTCGTAGTCGGGGCAAACGCCCAGGTCAGTCAGAGCTCCTCTCGGCCGCCAGAAGACAGAACCGTTGACAATCTGGTACTGGAACACACCATGGCTCAAGCGCAGTCCTTGGCAAGGTTGGGGGCGACAACAAGCATGCATACACTCCCACGCCTGAGGCCACTCACTTTAGGAAACCGAGCAGTCCACACCGCAGCAAAACGCTTCCTGACACGACGCTGCTGGTCTGCCAGCTAAAAGCACTCCTGAAGTTATATAGCGCGAACGATCTCGTTGCCTTTCACGCAGTGCCCATGCGCACTTCAGCATCGCCCTGCACCTCTACCCAATACCGTTACTGGGCCCTTCTTTTCTTGCCCGGTAGGGCTGTTGCGGAGAAAATCTTCCTGCGCGTCGAAGGTGCCACAAGGCGTGACGGCCCTGTACCGACTGGAAAGAAATTCGGAGGACACGGCGGTCACGCCTTGTCCTCCAAAATTCTTCCGCCCGCCCGCGAGAGACCTTGAGCGCTCTTCACAAAGCAATGCGAATGACACTGTACTGATACCCGTTGCAGTTCGGCAAAGTTAGCGCGTTTTTTAATCTTTAATCGGATCGGCGAGAACTTGGTCGAACGACTACATGGGTTAAATGTGACACGAACGCCGATGCTTGTCCAGCATTCTCCTGAGCGGTCTCTCCACCGCTTCCTGAACGCAGTGCCGCTGTGAGCTGCTCAGCTGACAAACCACCACAGTCTGTGTCCTCATCGACGAGGTGTGTCGAAAGCCAAGATGGACGCAAGGGGGGACGGTGACACCTGACCACTACTGTAGGCGCTGCAAAAGCTCCGGTCCTGAAGAGACCATCAAAATCATAATGCACAGGACATCACGCTAGGAGGAGCAGGAGCTGTCCACCACACCAACCTGCCCCAGACATTATCATGGATGGACTGTACTGCCCAGACAACAGTTTCTGGCCCGACATATTGCCAATGCTACAAGAAACTGAAAGCCTGAACCTTGAGCTATGCAAGCCGCTGTAGCATTACCACGAGCGGTATAGTCGCGTAGTACCAAGAACCAGTCCGCATTCTGACTGGACAGTCATAGACAAAAGTGATGCCGAGTCATTGCATGAGGACTGCCATCGAACTAGGGCGACCGAACCCTTCTCCCACACAACTGCTTCCCCCTGCAACTCTACGTGCTTCCTGGAGCTGCGGGGCCGACCTGACAGTTTTCTTCAGACCTAACGACCCCGTGGTGCCGACAAGCGCTCAAGGAACTCTTGCTGCGCTTCTGTCCGAGATAGGTAAGGTATACGCAAGTTACCCGCGAATACGTATCACTCTCTCTACTTTCTCGCAGTCGTGCCACCTCACATGCAGGGCACAACGGTCCACCGTAGAACTCTGTCAGTGCACGGCGGTAGGAGAATCTCGGTCTGCAGGACGCCGCTAACCAAATACGGACAAGAGGTGGCATCCCATCCGATAGAGTGTCCCTGGTCAGGGGCTGGGCCGCTTGAAGAGGACGCGCGCACTGCGCCAGCCGAGACTGGAGGATAGGACAGTTGCACAGTCGCTTCCTGAATGCAGTGGCACAGGGAGACGGGAGTAGCACCACGTAGCGACATCCACGCTGCCTTCTTCCGCCTGCGGCGCATTCGTTGAAGCTTTCGGAACGCAGCATTCGCAGCGCCCTAAATCACTGACAGACAGCCGTATGCGATGCAGTTACTGCAGCACTTCTCGTGGCACAAACCACATACAACTCCTGAGGGACAGTACTCAAGTAAGTAAGGAACAAATAAACGCTTCTCTCTCTTCTCTTGACCACTACGAGTGCACACCAAGCTTCAGTGTTCGTCAAAACTAGCCCGTCCCGAACCATGTGCTGCCGCTTCCTTACAGGATCCCAACAGCACGAGTCACCCAGACCATCTATGTCAAACGCTGCAGCTTTGTCCTTTTTCAACAATTAGAATTTTTCGTGAGTCCCGCGCTAATTCCCCCATGCTCCACCGGGAATACACGCGTGACTAAACGCCTGCTGCCAGGCAAAACTTGGGGATGCTGAGGAATTAGTGGCAACACGCTGATCGCATCCAGCTTCATGCCGTCAGCAGGAGCCGCATTTAGCAGTGCACATTCCACCCTGCGTCTGAATAAACCTTTTCGGACCTGAGGATTGGTTGTCTGGTTTGTGATTACGGCCCTCAGAGTGAAGGGCACTCCGACAGCCGGGGTCGGCGCATGGTCCACTTTGATGGTGATGGGCGCCAGATCCACGCACGCAGGAATTAGCGCAGACAGAGAAAAAGGGAACTGCAAACAGCGGAAAACCGCAGCACACACCACCGAGGACGGAGCACTTGAGAGCAGTCTGCGAGTACCAAGGGCCAGAGCAGTCTGCGAGTACCAAGGGCCACACGCTCCCCACTTCCACTATTATGACGTGTGAGCCAACCCTGCGTTTCCTAGGCTGTCGCCGAAGGTCACCCATGGAGGCCGGGACAGAAGACCGACCAGGGGTGAGAACTGTCGACGATATACAAGGAACAGCGAAAGAACTTCGGAGATGACGTTGCCGAAAACGGACGAGCAACCGACTTCAGCGAAGCATGTACCATTGTTCTCCTCTAGTGAAGCGCAAAGACACAGAAGCGCTAGCTACCGTGTCCTCGTGCACGCCCGTAGTTGACGGGGACACCGCCACATGTAAGATTGTGTGCAGTGCTTACTATCCTGCCTCCCGCCTCTCCCGTAGACTTACAACCAGTGTACGAGGCTCAAGAAAAAGACTGCCGAAGACGTTGAACGGGTACGGCAGTGCGTATGATTGCCGGCTTAATCGGACGTGGAGCTGCGCAAGAACAATCATGTCCGCTCAGAAGCACACGAGAAGCCACTAGTACAAAATAACATCTGCAGAGACTGACTGCCCATGCAACCGTATCCGAGACGCCGACACCAGCAAATTGAAGCGGCCTTCCCGGACATTCTAGAACATACCAGACACACCAAAAGGGTGAAACAGCGTAGCACCAGCTCAGCTTGTGTGAAACACTTGTTCATAAAATTTTGTCCATGCTCGTGCATCAGAGCCGCCGCGCGTTTGAAGGACCTGCACGCCTGAGTCCCAGGCGTGTCATGCTTCCCTGGTGTCCGTCTTGAGACGGCGCGGCCCTGTACCAGGAAAGCGTCCGCTCACAGGCTGACGGACCCTCTCTGTTTCGACGTGCTACACACATTTAGTAGCAGGGCAATATGGATCTTTTGCTGAAGAAGAGGGAGTCCGTCACTCACCAAGCCAGATACTTTACGCCTCGTTTCAACCGAGCCGCATCCCCGGGGCGCCCGAGCATACGAGAGCTGTTAGGGCCCGGGCTACCTTCACACTAGCCGCGAAAGGACGGCCTTGTGACCGCCTTGTTAGTGCTCTAATCCTCGTGGTGGCAACACAGACGTGCGGCAGGTCACGACTTTCCATCAGCTGCATACAGTACATGTCGTGATGTCGGGCAAATCAGTACTACCTCATGTGATGAATGCTGAGCACACTGAGATTCCATTGCCCATCCAGTCGATAGACGCCAACTTCAAGAGCAAGCAGACTGTCCTCTGCCACCAGCGAGCAAGCAGAGCGCCACGCGGTGCAAGAGGCCCCGGCACTCCTGGCAAGGTTCAATGCCACAGTGGGACAGAGAGAGGGCGCTCCGTGTTACGGTCCACCCTATCTCCCCTGTCCTTAAGAGTATTTCACCCAGTGGAGGTTTGTTCTGATGAAGAACTACGTAAGGCCTGCGAAACTCCGAGAAACTTCTCTTATCCTTCACGGGCCTCCGACAGCCGCCTCAGCTCTCTAAATAAACAAAACTCTCTAGAAAGGCCCCGCCTGCGCGACTTCACTTATGACGTCTATGCGTTCCTTTCCCACGCGAAGCCAACACGCAACCAGCCACAAACGATTCGTCTCACCGCAAAATCTCCATATGGAGAAACGTAGCCATGCTGAGCTACAGCTCCTCGAGCCCGCTGTCGTCCGTGTATTCCAATCTGTACATCACAATCTCTATGCCGTCCCTCGTCCGACTGCAGCAGCCTGGTCAGCATGTCACGCACGTCCATCAAAGCGCTCCAAGATTCCGACCGTCCGACTGACTGCAGCCGCCCGATCAAAGGCCAGGCCAACAGCTCTGTTTCTCCTGCTGTTTCCAGATCTATAGAACAACCTGCTTTCCCGTCGATGGGTTGTTCAATTCCTTCCGAACCTCCACACAACACTGTCCCCCCAGCGTCCACCACAGAGGGGGATGCAGTTCCGTGTCCCTCCCCAGCCACGGGTGTACGCTCTCCTCTCCGTCCTCGTTTGACGTCCCGTCCAACAGTCAGCGCCGCTCCACAAGCCCCGCACGACTTCCCATCTGTCCACCGTCGGGGTGGACTCCAGCTGGAGGCGCAAGGTTCGCAAGGTTTCGCCTTCTCTTCTGATAAACCCCCAGCTGTCACTCGCCCAGCCTGCGCCTTTGAACACGCCGGCATATTTGCCTCCGTACTATAACATTCGGCTTGACACCTTGCCTTGGCATAACGAGATCCGTTTGCCTCAGCCGAAGACTCACAAAGCTCTCCTGGACTGCTTCCTTCTTTTTGCCCTCCGCCTTCCGCCGAATCGTCTTCTCGCCGGGCAACGCCGTTACGTCTTGGTGGGAAAGGTTCAAGGTGGACGTCTTTGAGCTGAGCTGCAACACTCGAGGGATTAATCACGTGCACGTACACGAGAGGCCTAACCCCCCCCGGGTTCCTCTCTCCTTCTCCCGTTGAAGTTGCAGATGATGACGACGGGACGGACTGGCCGCTACAACTGTCGATGCAAGCAGCCGCGAACGGCGCGGGCTGTATTTGAACCTCTAAAGGCTTTTGCACCAGAATACAGCAGCTGGCAGTTACAAAGTCTTCCGGAGGCTCTGCATTCGAAAAAACATCTTCCTCTCCTTCTACGACCTCTTTTTGAAACCCGATTCTCTTTCTTTCCGTTGCGTGTACCGCGGGGAATTCAAGGATCGCCCTTACCTGGACGAGGCCTGGAGTCCGGGTCCGAAAGAGCACCGGGACGCATAGCGCGTCTTCGTCTTCATTCAGCTGAAAGCACAAGCGCGTTTCGTACTTCTCCTCCAAGAGCTCTTCGACTGCGCAAGCCACTTCCTGGTTTCCTGATCCCTCGTCCGGGTATTCTGCCCGGGAAGAGTTCCGTGAGTCAGTTCTCTCAGAGGTTTCCTTACCTGCCCTGTTGTTTCGGATATCAGATGTAGATGCAGGGAGGTGAAACGCACTCCCACCTCTCCCCGCAGCAGACTGCGTTTGGACCTTGGATCCGGGAGCGTTGTCTCGCACTCGCTTCCCTTGAAAGGATAGATTAGCCCACTCCAACCCCGCAGGCATCGCTCGGCGGCGCCCGAGTGCCTGCTGTGACAACCAGAAGTCAACGCTTCCTTCCTCGTGAAAGTCCCAGGGTCGACCCAAGGCAGAAGAAGGGACCCAGTCGACGACAGAGAAACTTGAGGGCTGGTGAGCTCCTGACAGTGCAACCTGCTCCGCTTGCCTGAGAACACGACCATTCCGTTTGTCTCCTCCGGTGAAAAGTTCACCGGAGGAGACAAACTTTTCACTTCCAACACCTTGTGTCCTATCACTGCTTTCTGCAACAGGAGACCCCTTGTCTCCTGCTCCCCCCGTAGCGAGCGTACATTTCTGTGCGCCTCGTCCTTGGTACCCCATCGGAGCGAGCGCTGGCACCGCGGTAGCAAATTGTTGGTGCCCATTCGCCCATCGGACCTCACTGGCGGCGCAGGATGGCTTCGCCTCCAGTCCGGCTTTTATTAGGTGGCCCTCCCTCTGTTCGTGGCGTCTGTCACGGTACATGTGGTGTCTGTTGGGTCGAAACATAAAGAGACGACGAGAGGGAAACGCAGGCCCCGAACCCTGGCCGGTGATTCTCCCTCTGTCCCCTTGTCTGTCCGGCTCGTTGGACAGTTCGCGAAGATAGCTATTTTTCCTTGAAAGACGGTCGGGGGTCCCTTGCATAACGTTTGCATCTTCCTCACCGTGCTGTCGTGCCTCCTCATCGACAGGGGCGCGTGACCCCAACATGAGATACAACACCTCTGAGCCTTCCATGGTTCTTCCCTTTTTAGTCTCTACTTCATTTCCGCAGTCACCTGTCTTCCAACCAAAGTGGACATTTTCTTCATTCGAGAAAGGACACCAAAGGGTATAACCCAAGGAACTGTACCGCCGATGGACATCTCGCACACAGAGATCACACGGGATGTAAGGAGCAGAAGCAGCAGAACCACCAACGTCCGGTGTGCGGAGAGATCGCTTCAACGTTGCTCGTATGCTCTCATCAGACGACGAATGTTCCGATAACTTCGGACAATCCCTTCTTTCAGGCGCTGTTGAACACTGCTGCTCCGAAATGACTACCATTCCTGTCTGTTTTCCTCGTCGAGGCCGGGGTGGCTCCTCATGAATCCAGGAAAATACACTAGAACCAGAAGAACTGACTTCGGAGTCAGTGCCTTCGCCGGGCAAAGTCGTCGGTGTGTGTGGCTTATCATCACGGATGAACCGTAAAGGCATCACAGGCTGATCAGGGGAGACGACACATGGGAAGACCCGCCGCGTGCCAAGATAGCCTCCGATGCCGTTCGCCTTCTTTGCGTGTGACTCGATCCCCGGGCCCGCGATGGCGTTCTGCGTTTTGCATTCGTGCTCTTCGACAAAAACCGTAAAGACCACAGGCACACTACCTCTTCTGTTCGTTTCCGCTGCAATACCTCGGGAGCTCTCTAACGACGACCTCCGCTGACGTCCACCGGCAGCTAGTAGCTGGCATTGTCCGCCATCTCCTGTCCTGGTTTCTGCACCTGGTTTCGCAAACGTACCTTCCCCGCCCTTCCCTTCAGCTCCGCCTCCCACAGTCTTTTCCACACGAACGTTTTTCTCTTTCTCTCTGCGGGCTTCGAATGGCTGGCCCTCTGTACGTACCGCTGAAGTATACCCAGAGGGCGGCCCCGGATTCTGACCGTTCAGGAATGATCCTTCAACCGGTTGAGGGACGCGGCCGCCACTTTGGCCCGGGGGAGAGGGTGAAGTCGGCGAAAGGGAACGGGACGGAGTTCCCGTGCTCTGGCACCTATTACTGTCCGCACTAGTAGCTGGGTCTGCTGTGGCATGGGACGCCAGAAGGCGAAGGCGACAGCCCCACAGCTCGCGAGGAAGATTAGAAGCGCCTCGCACTGCAATCCGGAGCAGCAGAGGGACGTCCTCGTCCTTCCATGCAAACGTTGGGTGGGAGAAACCAACCCGGAAGAAACAGGAAGGACGTTTGTCGCTCGACGGCTGAAAGAAAATCACAACAGCAAACAAGAAGAGAACGAAAGTGAAAGAACAATACCGCAGAGTAGCTCTCTTATCTTGTTATCTTGGACAAGAAGCAAGAAAGACAGAGGAAGTCTCTTCAGAAAAGGTCGTCATGGTCGCCAGTCACATTCCGACCCGTATTCACCCATGTACGTTGGCGTATGCCTGTCACCGGGTGCCTGGCGCGGAAAGTTCTTTCCTTGTCTTTACTTACTTCTCGTGGTGTCAAAAACCCAGCAGTTGGAGAAACCCTGCGACGCAAATTGCCTCTACGCATACATCTAAACCCGCGAAAGACGCACTCCAAGTATTGGGCAGGGGGTAGAAAAGCGAAGCCGTGTTGGAACGCCCTTGAAAGAAGACTAGCCTACAAACAGTCTGCCCCGAGAGAGCGAGGAAAAAGTCACGCGAAGGCGGGGAGTACACTCCGCATGCTCGAGACAATACCAGTGCCGAAGTAGAAACGTATTGACGTGTCTGCCCTGAAGAGACGTGTCTTATAGAGGAGCCTTCATGAGACTGCACGCAGACAAATGCTTGCCCGTGTGCATTCATCAGAGAGAATGGGGCACGCCTACACGTCGATTCGCATGAACTGGGTACTGGGGCAAAAGCTGACCAAGACAAGTGCAAAGTGTTCGGAACAGCACACGCTTTTTCGGGTGGTATGGTTATTGATACAATATTGATTCAAGACTTGAGGTGACTCTACACGACTCGATGCGAGGGTACGGAATGGCTTGTTCCTTACGCTCTACAGGCGACGAAACACACACGACACCGGCTTCTGTGCAACCGAACGCCAAGAGCTAATGCCACCTCTTCCTCAAGAGAAAACAGAACACACGACTTCACTTTTCTACGAAGCAGGCGGCTTCTTTCAGAAAAATCTCTACCTTGTGATTTGGTAAGAATAGATGCACAGATGAAGCGGCCGCGAACTCCTGGCTGCACACAGGCAGCGGTGGTGGAGGGACAGCGAGCTGTCTCTGCAAAAGGGCCTTCTGCACCGGATCGGGCCAGCATCCGTGGAAACACACTTTCTCTTGCAATCGAACAAACGAAGAAAGTGTCCTGCTCCGAAAAAGGCGTCCGGAAGGTGAATAAGAGGAACTAAGACAATGGAAGTCCTGGTTGCTCCGGAACACAGTCACCTGACCTTCTATCTCGCCTTGAACGTCTGGCGGGGCAGGATCGCAGGTACGACTGAACTTGAATGAATCAGCATTCTGAGAGGACGCAGGCGGCTGCGCACAATTGTTTTTCTCCAGCCGCCCGTGATTTAACCAGGAAAGAGGCTGAGAAATTTTAGGTGGGGGATGGAGTGGATCAAGGGGCAGGAGGGTGGAGAGACAGAAGGATACAGCCGGACAGTCATGCCACGCTAAGGAGAGACTCACAACGCGCGAGGGAACCGGGTGAGATGAAAAGGAAGCAAAAAGAGAAAGCACTGCCTCCCCAGGTGAAACAAGGAGACGAAACCAAGAGGGAGTTCCTGATACAAGAGTACATGCCTCCGCGGCTGCAGTTTCGCCTCCTGCGGAGTCTTGTTGCCCATCTGGCCGCCATGAAGAAACCGTGTGCTTCTCTCTCTCGGGGGCAGTTCGTCGTTCCCCGGCCTTGTCAACCCCGAATCCCGTCAGGACGCTTCTCAGCGGGGACAGCGGTATGAGTTGACAAGCCATAACACCACGAGTTGTGCGCAGGACGCCAAAACATCTTAACGTTAAGTCCACACCGAAGTTCTGCTCCAAACACACGACGCCTTCAACGGCAAGTCGAGATTTGTTAATGTGCTTCGGTTTCGCCTCTCCAAAGGCCCTTTCTTCCTTTTTGTCACGCTGCTGCTGTTCTGTTTCTTGGGCCGGAGAAAATGCTCCATCACTTAGGTTTCCGCTGTGATATTCTTGACGACGCCCACCGGACGTCCCCACTCGCCCGGCCTCCTCTGTCACCCGCAGCTCATCAACGCTTGGGAAGCGTACCCACCCCACGACGGAAGGAAGACTGATTTCCGCAATGACCTGCTGCGTCTTGTTGCCTTCCTTTCCGTCACCACAATCAGATTCGCGAATGCCTTTGCTCTCTACCTTTCTTCCTCGCACCAACCCTTTCTCCGTGCGATCTCTTCTCTCTGACGGGGAATCTGTCCGCGATTTCTCCCTTCCCTCACCTTGTGCTCTTTCCGAAGACGCAACACAGTCCTGCCTTCCAACAACTGCTGGAGTCTCGATTCTCTCGGCTCCCGTATTTTCTCCCACAAAACGACGGAGGTTCGGCACAAGACCAAAGACGATAAACTCATAAAGCTGCTGACGCTTCCGCAAGGTCGGGTCATCCTCCCTTCGCCTCAAGGCCAACAGGTTGAAGAGCTGGAAGACAGCCAGAAGACCAATACGGTAATTTTCGACATCCAGAAGAGAAGGCAAAGCACCAGGCATCCGGCTCTCTTCTCTTGGAACCGACTCTTCCCTCCCCGAGGCTTCCTCTGCCGCCAGAGCAGACAAAGGCCCCAGCGTCCTGATGGGAGTATTGCTGATAGAGTCGTTACCTTGCGTGCCCCCATCTTGTTCTCCCTCCGCTTCCGCTACAACAAGAGGGGTCTGCTCCATGCTGCACGGCAACCCGAGCCGCTCTGAAGGGGCATCATGCGATTCCATGACGCCGCCCGAAGAATACGGCGGAAGTGAAGAGGAGGGTTCCGAGAGAGGTGCCCAAGGGGAGACGTGATTCTCGGAGTGGGAGGCTCCTTCCGAACGCGGGAGACTACTGCTTCCCGCGGTGCGGAATGGTGCACGGAAAGAAGAGACACGGCGCGCTTCGAAGGTGTGAAGGAGTGGATTGACACGAGCCAAATCGTAGAGTACTGGAGGGGGGGGCACCGAGAGTAGAGAACAGACGCAAAGAAGAAGACGGGCCAGAACATAAAAAAGAAGCGGCGACCACCTGAGGAAAAAAGACGGACCGCATACGAATAGCCGCTTCGTGATAGCCGTGTCTCACGAGCCGGGAGGAGCTGAAAGCCACACGCAAACAAATCAGACTGACGAAACCCCGAACAGCCCAGTCTTTGCCACTGTCGGCTAGCTGAGCCTCTGCTACTGACTGACACCGCGCCGTGCTAGACCATCTGCAGTCCAAGCCACCGTCCCTACGGACGGGATCATTGGCTGCTGAAAAGGTTTAGTTGGTATCCCCGACTTATTGCTTCCCTGTCTCGACTCTAAACATCAGGCCTCGCCGCGTCTCGCAACGGAGAAAGAAGAGGCTCCTCGATGGGTAACAAGCTGTGGTATGTCGCTGTCAGAGAGGCAAGTTCTCCATGCAAAAGGGGAGGACGACTCGTTCGGCCCGCCAAGCTAAACTTCAACAAAATGAACTCGGTAACCCCTATCTAGCTAAAGCAGATGTGTCCGACAACAGCCATCACGATACGAGCGATCCCTCGAAGTACCATTCACTGCGAGAGCTCTACACTAAGGACGAGCAGTTAGTCATACAAATGAGGTCAGAGATACTGAAGAAAGGCTCCCTATGATCTTCGTACCCTGCATTTTTCATGGCCCAAAAAGACAAACCTCCTCCTTGGCCATCTGATTCATTTCCCCCGGTATCCATGAAAAGCCCCGGGAAATTCTCATGGCCTCTAGCTTCAGAATTCGGCATTTCTTTCTCTTTCTGAGGCATTCGGAGGACGGCCAAGCCGGGAGTCGCTGAGCTAGGAAGAATACCTGCTTCGGCTCTTCCGACCGAGCTTCCCTCCTTGGGCCACCGTTCTCCTGCACCCCGGGTACCCAGAGCACTGTGACTACTACTGTCGTGCCGGTCAACAAGTGTAGAGGGAGCAACAGAGCTGCGGAACGGAGAGGGGTCTCGCCCCCCGGCTATGTGCGGACTAGTGCCCGGCGAGGTCAAAGAAGCCAAAAGAGAAGGCGGAGACCCAACGCCGTAAATATTCGCAGAAAGAGCCTGAGCAAGTGTTGCATATAGCTGACGAGCAGTAAGCATGCGCTGACTGTCGAACAGGGCATCGGCGAGCTGGCACGCGATTACAGGACAATGCCGTGAGCCGCCTATCATCTGGACGCAACAGGCACAGATAAGCAGGCGACCCCTTTACGCATCAAGACGAGTATGCGTGTTCTGATACGCAAAAGCAGATGCAGTTTCCCCGAGGACGCGTTAAGATTCTGCTGCAGTACCGACTCGTGTTCGCGAAGCAGATCTGAGAAGAAAGAAGAGTCCGCATATTCTGAAAGCAAAAACTTCACTAGCACCTGAACCGGAGAGGCAACCTACAGTACAACAAAGTCAAAAAGCCCGACACTCCCCGCGCGAGAGTGGGGTGTCCAACCGCACAA
>NW_027159949.1:15662-16129 GCF_002600585.1 Cystoisospora suis
GCCTATAACGAGCCAAATAGGTGGCCCGGCAAGCTGTGACATCCGCACTGCTAAGCTGCGTCGAAACACCAAGTGAAAAATCAAGTGGTACCTTATAAACAGCGTGCGCTTTGGAGAGAAGGTGAGTCGCGTGGGTAGCAACCTGCTGCTCGCTGACGGAGAAGATCCATCGAAGAATCACCTCCTGACGCATCATGACCGCGGCTGTGCCTGGATGCAAGTTGGCAGTGACTGAGCTGAACGGCTCCACGCCGTGCTGAAAAAAGAAAAAAAACAAAGTTCTTCACTCCGGAACATGCTTACAGTTAACTGACACGGAACGATCGTCGCTCACTCGTATCTGCGCGTTCACCTTGGAAAAACCTGGTCTGGAGTAACGTAGCCCCGCTAGCCTTGTTGCAGGCCCCGAGAAACACACAACGAGTCACTCACTCTCCCGCGGGGCACCTATTTGGCTCGTTATAGGC
>NW_027159949.1:16200-47717 GCF_002600585.1 Cystoisospora suis
TTGTCAACCTTTCTTGTGCGGTTTGGCACCCCACTCTCGCGCGGGGAGTGTCGGGCTTTTTGATTTTGTTGTACTGTAGGTTGCCTCTACGGTTCAGGTGCTAGTGAAGTTTTTGCTGTCAGAATATGCGGAAACAAACGGCCCCCTCCAGAGAAGGCTTCAACCATCCAAGTGCTGCCACCGCGCTTATGATACTGGAAACTTACTTGAAGCGTGTCCAGCTGCCCTATCCATTCGGACTGCACATTGAGTCCACCCTTCATGGAAGGGGGCTGCAGCTGCACTTTGGCCCTCCTGATCCACAGTCGTAATTCTTGTAGGTATCTCGCCGCCGCTTGGAAGTGAAACCCAGGATTCTGCCACGCATCTGAGGTTGGGGAGAACGAGTGTGGAACTGCCATTCCCCCCATTCCCTCTCCTATCTCTGCCCTTCCTCCCCTCCCTCCCAGTGTGCCAGAATTCCCTGCTCCTGACTGGACTGTCGATCCTTGATTGTGTGTGTGCAACAGCTGTAACTGCTGCTGTTGCATACGAGAGGATTCCTCCAGTAGCTGACCTAAAAGCTGATGCAGCTCGGCTAACCACTGAGGCAGTAGGTACCCGAGAAGCTGCTCTTCGTCTTCTGGCGCATTTTCTCTGAGAACAGCCCGATGTTCTCGCGCATGGTGAGCAGCCTTTCCCGGTTCCGAAGCCTGGAAGTACATGTGGTACATCCGGACCGAGAGGAGGTTGCACAACGCCATTCTTTCGACAGCGCTGGCCATCTGCTTGTCGGTTGTTAGAAGCTGCCAAGCCGCGATGAACGACTTCATTGCGGCGTGAGGTTGACCAGCAAACTCCAACACATACCCCGCCTTCACAAGGTTCCTCGCCTGCAGCCATGAAACACCGGGCCGCAAGAAATAGTCACGCTGTACGGACGTAAGCAACAGGGATAGAGGAAAACCTTTTATATCTGCATAGAGGTGTTCACCGCCTTCCAACTAAAACACGGGCGCGAGGTAAAAGACTGGGGACAAGCGGAGGGCGAGAGGAGCTTTACCTCCCTTCTCCTGCGTCCCCGCGGTTTGTGGTAGTCTCTTACAAGACGTTCTCTCACGTATACAACACCAGCATAGAAATATTGCAAAAAAACGCGCCCGGAAACTGGAGACGCTTTCAGCACGAGTCGGGCCAGCTTGCCAAGACCGGGGCACAACATAGACGCTTTCAGCAGCTTTACTCGGGACGGGTGCACTCCGTAACGGCGACAGGGGACACCCGTTGGTCCATATCTACGTGTGAGGGGGCGCCCCATGACACGTTAGTGCAACTAAGGTATGTACCGCACCCGAGCTCGCGATGGCGAAGGCGTCAGCGCCTCAGCCGGCCTGAAACTGTCCCTGCAAAAAGAAAACCGAGGCGATCTCCGCCGCGCAACAGAACGGGGTGAGATGTGGACAGAACCTTAGAAGGCATAAAGCAGTAAGACGCCGTATCCGTAGAACGGCTGTTCTTCGAGGTTTGCTCTCACCTGGAATACGTGAGAAGCACTGGACTGAGCTCTATCTGCTCCTGCTTTCGGAGCATGCTGGATCTGCTTACGGTACCTTCGGCTCTCGTTCTCGTAGTGCTCTATGCCACAGTCGTGTGCAACCTGAATGGGCTCACAAGATGAACGAGCCACCGCGGATCGCACATGAGAACAACAATAATAGGCAAACCCCAGTCCGAAACGGTCAAAGCCGCCTTTAGTTTACCGATCATTTCACCACGCACTGTGATGGGGGGGGTACCCGCCTAACCTTTTCGGTCGTGTCCGAATGGCCCATTGCTTCACACTAGAAGACTTGGCCGGAAAACAGAAACGTATGAGCGCTAAAAGTGGGGCAATTAGGTGGGAGCTCGGCACCGTCGGGGGGGGTGACGATGTCGAGCTCCCATCGACAGAGGCGGTGTTCACGGGAACCGCCTGCCTACTGCACATATATTGATCCGACGAAGAAACCAATGAAGTGCCTGGACCCTGGTCTAGAAACATCTCCTCCCTTTCACCGGGATTCAACGCCGCCGGGGGTGGTAGCTGACCTGCTCCAGCCGCTCCATTTTAGTCTGAATGTCGTCGATCCCGCAAGTGACGAAAAGCGCTGCAATTTCCGAGGGATTCAACCGCCGAAGGCAATTGACAGCGCCCTGCGGGTCGGACAGTCCCACTGGCAGAATAACGAACAGAACCTGAGACAAGACGGGAATAATGGAGAGACAGCCGCCATGTTGCGCATACAGCTTGGGCCTCATACAGTTGCGCTTCCCTTGCGCCCGAAACTCTCCAAGAATGAGTGCTTCACCTGCCAACCGCCACTTTCAGTTATTGTCCTCAGCCTTCGCCTGGCAAAACTGCCTGCGGTCTCTAAGCTCCTCACCGGCTAATAAGCGGCTACAGTATAACTGTCTGAGGCACAGAGATGCATCCTACGAGGCGCAGTTTCTCTAGTACGTCGTGCTCTTGTTCGCGGCTCAGGACCTAGCGTAAGCGACAGCCACGCAGCTTTGATTTTCCCCGCCACTCCCGCAAAAGCATTCTGAGGTCCAGCGCTACGGCCAAGACCGCATGTCAGAGCCGCCGTGAAGCTGTGGGACGACAATAGCCAAGGAAGACCCGCGCAAGCATTGAGAGGCGTCCTCCAAAACGTGCATCTATATCTGCAGCTGCGGACTCCAAGGAATCTTCCCTGACCATTTTGGGCGCGACTTTCTTTCGATGCAGTCTCTCCCTGACACACTCAATGAGAGCCAGAGCGGCATGCTCAGCACGCGCTACTGCAAGCTCTCTCGCGCCCGATGTGAGGCCTGCTCCCCTCCCTGCAAGAGGTCCTTCCACACTCTGCCCCGTTCCTTCACCTTGCTTCTCCGTGCCCCACGGGCTAACCGGTCGTCCGGCATCTTCTTCTTGTGCTGGCTCCCTGCTTATGCCCTGCCTGGTTCCCCCCCCTCCAGGTGAGCTTAGGACCGGCATCGTTGTTCCCACATCTCTCTGGGACTCGCCGCCGGGTTCCAAGTCAAGAGGCGTCCCCAGCCCGGCAGTTGTAGTGGTAGTCCCGGAGCTGGCGCGTCCCCCCTCCGCTGTCGCACCATAGCTTTTTTGCTCTTTCGGGCAGAACCCTTGACGGCAACACAGACGGCTGCCAGGCGGACAATGTGGGAAGTTCTCCGAGTTCTCTTGCGGAGGCCATCCAGACACATGGGGGACAGGAACATCTCCCCTAATGGCGTCACGAGAATGTGACCGGCCTTGCTGACCGTTTCTTCTTTCTTGCGCTTGTGTTTGAGACGGGCCTGCGTCGGGATCACACACAGCCGCCCTTCCTGTAGAGCGAGAGGCCGCTCCCGCATGTGGACAGCAGGGACAGCAAGATGAGGCACTCCCAGAAACAGACTGAGAGGATCGAGTGGGTCCTGCCGACGACGCTGATGAGTGCGCCGCCATATCACTCGTGACACGGCGCAAGCTCGCTGGACACACAGGAGAGCAGGATCTCGCAGACGATAAACACGAACTGGCTTGCTCGCGGAGCCAGGGGTCTGTGGACCGTTCCGGCTCGGACAGAGCAGTTGTGGACGAGGCTGACGGAGGGGCTGCCAGAGGAGGATGTTCCGAGAAAGCTTCCCTCCAGTCAAAGCACAAGATATACGCCGCGGGACGATCTGTTAACTGCTTGCGCATCCATCCGTGACGCAGCAAACCCTGCGGGAAAAAAACGTACAGATCGACCCACAGAGTTACTCGCTCAGCGCCAGCACCGCACTGTGAAACACGGCGGCAGCGGACGGGACGGGCACCCCAACGGCAAAATAAAAGGGAATGACAACAGATGGTAGCGTTAACGCAATGAACGTGCGCGTCCTCATTCCTAGTCCTGAACCCCTCACCGGCTACCTGAGTTCGCGCAGAAGTCAGGTTCTGAGCCAACTCGATCACCTTATAAGGAGCCCACAGTATAACGAGAAAAGCAACCGCTCAGTGAGTCTGTGTACACAAGTGGAGGTATCGAGTGCTAGGCGTGGACGTCAAACAAGGAGTGGCCACATCGCACTCTGTCCGGGTGTGCACAATATTCAGTGGTCAGCTGCAGTGCGGGCGCCTGTACACGTGATATATACTAACCAACTGAGTGTGTGTACGGTCCGCTTTTACTGGTTCTAGAAAAAAAAACCTGAGACAAACAGAGCGAGATAAGTATATTGGAAATAACTCACGCCCCCCTTCCCATTCAAGGAAGGCAACAGACGAACTTGCAAATTGCCGCCAATGCTGAGACCCCGCGCATGGCGAGCGTACGTAGCGTTTTCCCCCTCGAAGAAACGAGGGCGGCCACTCGAACAAATGAACCCAAGATTCTGCAGAGCAGCGGCAATCAAGCCTTCGCACTGTTTTCACACGGACAACGAACCGTACAGGCTGCGTCCCCTCGCACTTGCTGGTAGGCACACGAAGTAGCATCAGATACGAACCCCTCTTACTTTGTTTAGGTGATGCTCGGGAGCCACTGTAGTCTTCTTTTTACCAGGTGGCGCTCTGCGTAATGACGAGAGCGTCGCTTCGGCGGTGAAGACAGAGGAGCTCGCGTGACCACTCATTGTCCCTACAGGACTGCTTGCCCAGGCAAGCGGTCCTCCACCGCTTTCGCCAGTTCCCCCTCCTGCGTCCCCTTTGCCCGAGGGCCCGGATGTCGCACTGCTACTAGCGGGGAAGCTACTCGGCGCCCCTTCCTTCCCAACGCTGCCCGCGCCATCGCTCAAGGTATGGGGCGGATAAAAGTTCTCTCCAGGATGTCCTGTACTCTGTGCCCGCCCGCCATCGGCCTCGGACGGCCGAGGCGCCTCTTCTTCCTTGTGGAAGGGCAGATGACCAGGTGGGGAGAAGACAGCAGACTGGATACCACATTGTGAGTTGGCGTGTGTTTGGCCAGAAGAACGAGGTGATGCAAAGAGCCCTGGTTGGGCCCGAAAAGGACCACGTACAAATGCCGGGACAAAGCCGCCGTAAAAAGCCGGACTGGCGCCACTGGCAGACACCGGTATACCGCTAGACCGGCGAGAAGGCGAAAGAATGTCCGGAGAAGCGAGGACCTGCGGGGAAGAAAATGAATAGACGACGAGACGGGAGCTTTTGGCAGCGTCCTGTTTAACCCCCCGCGGTTGCAGGGGCGCGAACGCGTTTCTGAAGTAGACCTTGGGCCGTTAACAGAAGAAGACCGCACCATGCGAGTCATCTTGTCCGTGTGACCCATCGCCAGACGTGCATGTGGAGGCGCTCAAAACCGCCGATAGCGAGGACGAGTCACTGCGCAAACGTGCACCAGATGCGGCTAAACCTGCGCACCAGAACCAGGCTCACTGGGGTCCAAACAGACACATATGCTCACAGTCGCAGAAGAGACGCTTGGGCGCCAGAGCGCAACGGAGGTAAGGAGAGTGGCTTCTCTCCAAGCTCTGCAGATGTCCGTCACACGCATGTGTACACTGCAGGTTAGAATCTGGTGCCGGTCATACTTGAGAGGAGACACACGAGGGCCGGGCGGGCAATTACACGGGCCTGGCAGGAGGCACTGAAGATCGAGGGCAGTTCCGATGTGAGAAACAGGAGCGCACTAAAGAGTGCACGCCTGGAATCAATGGGCAGAGAGCACACCGAGTCGCCAGTCAGTGTTGCAGCAGACTCGGAGTCTGTCTTGAGTATGAGACCCGAATATAATCTGGACAGCTTGAGAACAGCCGGTCTCACGGGCCCCCGCAAGCATTCCGTGTAAGTCAGCCTCACCTGATCAGAGTCGAAGAAGATGAAGTTGGTCCGGGGCTGTGCACCATAAGTTTTGGAGCTCGCGCAGGCTTCCAGGGTGCTGCGCAGCAACCCATGGAGCCTCGGAGGTGTGCACACGCCCACCAGGGGAAGTGGCGTGACGTTGCATTCTGGAGGACAAAGTGGAAACATTGGGTCTCTCCAAGATTATGACGCAGCTAAAGAAGCTGAGACCTTGGACATCGACTGATGACACGCTTCGTCGGGAGGCATGTTGTGGTATACTGTCCTACCGGCATGATCTTGCTGCAGCCCAGGACTGTCTGACAATGAAGACAGATGCGGTCCTAACAGCACAGGTCCGGCCACAAGGAAACATGGACCAAACCTCTTGAACCGAAAATTACAGGAGTGGTTGGTACGCTCCCTTGTTTGTGACACAGCAGGAGACGTTCACCCCGGATTACAGATCCTGGAAAGTGAAGCAGAATCAGAACGCACCACTCTGTCCACCACAATAGACCGTAGCCACTCAAACAGTTAGCGTGACGCCCACGCCGAAGCAGCAGCTGCTTTAGGAGTACCCCGCCATGGCCGTTGCGTCACGGACAGCGGACATGAAGGCGCCACGGGTTGTTTCAGAACACATTCATAGGTCTCCCTGGAAGCCTCTGCACTGCAAACCGGTAATCGCTCTGCTCAAGATGTACGGCGCAATAAACATAACGGGCCGCCGGAAGATACCCGTTTTTGACTGCGAGCAAAATTGCGCCCTCCAGTGGCTTGCATGCCGGTTGTGCCGGCCTCCCTTTGTGGGTTGCGACCGCAGCACATACCCCTCTAAGTAACCCATAAGAAAGAAAACGAATCAGGAAAAGTTGACTTCCTCGGCTCATGCCCGCCCAAGAGAAAACGCCTGAATCGACCGCGCCCACAATTTACTTTTGTTGGACGTCCGCACCGTCGCGGGCTAACGGTAGTGCGCTGCGTTTGCATGCGAGTAAGGCTGGAGTCACCTGGCTGTCCCTGGGGCCTCCGAGCTCTCGTGCATGGCGGACAACTCGGCGACGGTGACCTCGTAGCGCGACCGCGCCACAAGCGGCGTCCGCACTCCGGCTTGGCAGATCTGGGTGCGAGCCGAGGCTTGTGGTGAACATATTGCAATCTGGATATGCACGCTTGCTGCGCTCGGCGTGGACAGGGCCGTCAGGTGCCATGCTGCTGCATACGCGACGCCGGGGCTGCGTTCGTCCGATGTGTTCGCTGGTGGGGTGTATACTCGAGGCGAAGCCGTTATCTGCTCTTCCGTGTTTGGTCTTCGTTCCTGAGTGCCTGCTTGTCTCCTATGGTGTGTAAGGGGCTCTGCAGGCATACGAGTCCCGTAAGCCCGTGTGCGGCGTGCGCCGCGAGTCGGCCACTCCGAGGGGTGCCACCGCTGACTAGTCGGGCTCTGTTGAAATTCAGTATTCTCTCCTCCAAGGTCTCGTACTTACTCGTAGCGAAAAAGAATTTACTTTCGTGGTATACTTGTTGGAGGAAAGGCATGCTTTACCCATACCAATCGTCAAAAATGTGACTGGCCATCTCGCGACTGCTGTTGTGATGAGTGGCGTGCAGACCCGCGTTCTTGATGGGGCGAGTGCGTGTCTTCGCTCCAACGCTGATCGTGAGACAAGGCACACACACTTTGCCTTCCCCCGGTTGATATCGCACTCTCCATCGCTTTAGCATCACGATCTTCAGCTCTTCGGTGTTGCTCCCGATGGCCGTGAATCTGGGGCCCAGCTCCTGCTGTGCCCGACGCGCGGTCTCACACCTTCGCCGTCAAGCGTACCGGGCTCCTACATTCAAACCAATTTCCATAGTTGCGGAGCTACGCTGCTAAACAAAAAAAAAAAAACCGTCTGTGTTGAGCTCTTGCTTCGCGCGTACCACCCCTCTTCTCTTACTCTGACAGCTGTCCTCTCGCCTTGGTCCGGTGCTGTTGGCTGCTCCAGCGGTTTCTCGCGGGAGCTTACCGTTTGCGCTGCTCCCCTTCTGGGACTCCGTCAGTGGCCCCTAACGTTCATTGTCTACGAGAAAGTGAGGCCACGAGGGTCTAGGAATTCTTCCCCGCTTTCTTTCTTCCCGACAAGACACCTAGAGAGAATACCCCACAGATCTCTGAAGTCGCGCCCGACCACACCCAGCCCGTGAACGCCACGGGTTGCCTGCCTCCCTCTTGTGACACTGGGTTCAGGATGCCCAGTTTCGACGGAGCCCCTTGGACCTCTATACGCGCGTCACGATAAACTGCGCTTGCCCGACCCTGAGACTATGCGAGACCAGGGTCTAAGCCGCTCGTCGTGGGAAGGATTGTTCTCGGTATCAGAGCGCGCCAGCGAGCTGAAATATAATGTGAACGTGCACCGATCGCTGAGCGCGCACCTCACGGTAGACCTGAGATTTTCATGATTGTGGTGTCTCTCCGTGCTATGGGCGAGTGGTGCCTTTCACTGGGGAAGCCGGCTATGGGTCTCTTCCGCAGCGACGACAGCACAGGTATCGGAGTGTGCGATAGGACAAGCTTGGTGGCATCTCTACGCCTAGAGCAGTTCTCCACACCTGGGGGCCGGCAGAGTCGCGACACGACATCCGAGCGCTTGTCCGTTGTAAATGGGACCCTAGTATACAATCCTTAAATGGCAGAAGACCTAAGCAAGTCGAGCAACGGCTTTGCGGGCAGCGGCAAATACTGACTTTCTACGACGTGCTGGCATTGTTGGGGTCGCAGCAGCTTAGAGAGTTGTGATGCCACAAAATCGATTCCGCGCAGTCTCTCCATGTGGCGCTTAAGGGGTGATGTGTCGTGCGCAGCTGCCCTCGAACTGGTTACTCCGTTGGATTGTGTCGTGTATTCTCTGCGTGGGGAAGATCGTGCAGCAGATACTCAGCAAACTCACAAGGATATCAGATCGTGACCGCGTACATGACATTCTTCATGCGGCCGGCGTTCTCCTTGTACCTCAGTCCCAGCAAGAGAGCGGGGAAAGCAATCGGGGTCGGAGGAATGTGGGACTGTTTACCGTACTCAGCGTACTGGCGACATGGCGTGTGGTTCGCTCTTTGGCCCCAGGTATTCCGCCCCCGTACTTAGTGCCGTACCACTACGATTCATCTTTCACTTCGCAGCTCACATAAGTGTTAAAGCTGCCGCGTCTGTGAGACCATCTTGTCTCGTGAATCGGAGAGTTTCGACAACCCGTAGCCGGCTCTCTTAGCTACTCAATATTGGAGGCCGTAGTCTCTCACCTCACTCAAGGGTCCGTGACACGGGGTCATTCCTCACCTTCTAGGTCATAGAGGTACTGCCGACTTCGTAGACCCGTAGATCCTTCCGGCAAACTGATGTGCCAAAAGAAGTGAGGGCTCTCATTGATGATTCCCTGAAAGCTACCAGGCAGCAAGTTGCTGCTGTGAGGGAAGACTGTGCGGAGAGATGTAATCTTCAGAGAAGGGAGACGATATAAAAGTCCCGGACGCCTCTTTACGCTGGTCGCGAGGGTTGTCCCACGGGTCCCGGTATCAACTGACGCAACAAGTGTGCTCTCATCCGCCGCTTCCAGACATACCGTTCGCGCGCGCGGCCTGACCGCTGGCGTGGTCACGGGTAGGCTAGAGAGACCAGCTGCGGCGGTGCAGAGTACCTCGCCCTCCTTTTCGAAAGACCAGGCTACACTGCCGAAAAACTCCTGGCAACGACGAGGACGGCGGCTGTATGTGTCGCGGGGGTTTAACAAAACACGCAAGGTCCGTGCAGACTTGCCGAGAGGTTGAAAACACCGCGGGTCCATTTCAAAGAAGTATACGAACGTGCTCCAAGCTACCCCCGACGGTCGAGCAATTCATAACAGGGACATAAGACCCACACCGTACCATTCCTCCACGGAGGTACCCCCCCTTGTGGTTTTGATCGGTCGCCAGAGAGTTGCAAACCAAATGGCTTGACTGGTGTTGCATCGACGAGCCTGTCAGTGCCAGGCGCTTCTCCAGGCCTGCCAGCCATGGATGGGCCTGCAAGTCCCCGCACAGGCAACTGTCGACCCGGCGCAAGCGGGATGTAGTATTGCTCGGAGAGGCACGCGGCCGCTCGTCGGGTGTACAGACAGTTCGTGATCCTGCTCAGGTTGCTCACCCGCGCCAGCCGTAAAGTACACTAAACAATAAGAAGGCACTGTTGGATCGTGTCTGTTGAATACAAGAACCGGTGGTCCACAGTGTGAAGCGGTTCTCAAAATGGGACTGCGTAGGGGCTTCTGCGTTTTACTGCCCCTCTTGGGGGTTTCCGCCACCGTTGGTTACGCTCAGGAGGCCGGGCACAAATTTGTGGACAGCAAGGCGTCGTCTACGTACGGACCGGAGTTTGAAGCGATCAGGGCGACTCAGGCTGGGGCCGGCTACTGGTCGAGCTCCGGGCACCATTCCAACGACGAAGAAGGTAAAGGATGTAGAATATAGCACCTGAGCATATCTTCGCACTCACCGCGAGTGCCGCAGTGACGTGGACGGGTTCCTTTTCATCGCCCGCTTACTTGAAGGGGCTACGTGTGAGATGGGCGTATTCGCCCGAGGTGAGGCCAACATGAAGACTCCACTATTGCTTCTCTACAGTCCAACGGGATCAGGAAGTGCAAGTCAGTGTGTCTCCTGATGGAGCGAATTGGAATATTGCCATGCCATACAAAAGAACGCCAAGCACCGACGGTAGGCGCTACTTCTGTTGCCGTGCACAACTTGGCAAATCCAACTACGGACGCGCACGCAGTGGCCTTTAACGAGGAGCTACTCTTCGACCACCCTCATACTGCGAAAAAAGTTAAAATTGCCATGCGCAGGGCCATCCATGATTTCTTCGGAATCAACGAAGTTGTCCCCATCAGCGCCGGAGAGCCGCTTGCAATGGTCATCGCGGGAATAACGTCGCCCGAGGGGGAGATGTGCCTCCAAGTGAGCAGTCATCTCGGTTGTATCGCTGAACAGCAGCGCATGGGTTCCTGACTGCAGGTCGAAGGAGGGGACTACAATCAGGAAGGAGCAGCCGTTGTTCTCGATAGCTGTACCGCTGCTTTCGCTGCCGCTGACGGACGCGTACGTTGCACACCTTGTATGCCCCCAGAAGAAAAGCGGAATGCCTTTTGATTCTCAGGAGCTTTGGCGAACAAATGCGAACCAGCAGTTCATCGCTGCCAGGAGCAACCCGCCGAAATGTATGACGCTGCAAGACGGCAACGCAGCTGGTAAGTGGTCAATCTAGCGATTCGACTTGCCGTGAGCTTGTACCTCTCTGCCAACCTGACAGACGGCGGAAACATTGTTCTAGTCGATTGCTTGCACGCACTTGAAGAGGCCGATGGCCGATCGAGCTGGACACTCGAGGCAAACTCCCAGCTGAGGCTGCAAAAGCCAGGCTACTTCTGCCTCACACAGCAGGACGTGCACGGAAATGTTCCGGGCGTTGGCGATATCTCTAAAGCGTTCGGAGCGACCGTTACGAGTGCAAGCGTTGCAGACGCGGATCATAGCCCACAGAGAATTCTGGATGGTGACCCCTCCACCTACTGGGCCTCCGGCGCGTTCGGAGATTCCGGTGCTCATCCCGTTAACCTAGATATTAACCTTGGTAAGCCACCTCCGACTACAAGGTGGAGTGGAAACAGTACAGAGTCCCGTCCCATCAGGAAAGCCTGCAAAAGTCTCAGGAGTCCGCATCGACTGGGAGTATCCCGCTCTGTCGTACCGACTCGAGGGCAGCCTTGACGGATCTACCTTCAGGTAAGTGACAAATTCGGATGCCCGTGGCGGATCGGCGCACCAGCATTGCATCTCGATTCATGCAGCGAGCTTGCGTCGAACATGGCAAATCCCTCTAACTCGACCCTGGATGCCTTTGCTGGTCACGACGCCACGATAATTAGACTTACTTTACTTCAGCCGCACCCCAAAAACGGCAAAGTGGGGGAGAAATACGTTTACGGAATCAGGGACGTCGAGGTCTTGTCGAATAGGCTCCGGTCGGTTGTCGGAGACTGCAGGGAGGCAGCCAACTCAGCTGACGCGAGGGACAAATACTTTGTCGAGTCAACATCAAGCTTTGATCCCGAGTTCGCGGACAAGATGTCGTCAATGGACGATGACGTTGTGAGCAGGGCGACGGCGCTCAGCAAGAAAGCAAGAGAGTTGATTTCGGCAATTCCAAATTCTCGGAGTTGCTTGGCCGAGAAGCAAGAGTATGAAGAACGGATTGCGAAATCGATGGCCGAATCCGCGTCAATCATGGGACAATACGACCATTTCATGGAGCTGCAATCTTCGCTTCCGCCAACGATTCCGGATCTCAGCCCGGGTAGCGCAGACCCTGAGCTTTTTTGGGGGGACATCTTACGCCGACAGGTGTGCAGGCGATTCGGCGAGCTATCCTGCTGAGGATTGCTACGCCGTGCGGAGCCAGGACCCCGCGGCGCCTTCGGGATTTTACTGGTGAGTCCGCTGCGGTACATTCGGTGAGATTAGTGAAGCCGCTCGCTTCTGAAGGATTTTACCTCGGTGTGCCCCCGAACCCATCCGAGTGTTCTGCGACATGACTACGGCGACCTCTATATACTTCTGGAATGGAAGCCCTGGAGCAAAGCCCGGCGGAAACATAAACGACAAAGTGGATTCCATTGGCAGCCTGCGTCTACACTGCGCTGAAGTGGGACTCGAGCCTCTCGTTGTGAGGTCACATGAGCAGCTGGAAGCC
Organism: Cystoisospora suis; assembly: GCF_002600585.1. Taxonomy (NCBI): domain Eukaryota; phylum Apicomplexa; class Conoidasida; order Eucoccidiorida; family Sarcocystidae; genus Cystoisospora; species Cystoisospora suis. Next base: position 28,758 of record NW_027159949.1, read on the forward strand.
CTAAAAACGGCCATCGATCTAGCAGGTACGCGACATGTGCCTCTTCACTGGAGGCTGCTCAGCTGCAGACGGGTAATATCAGGTTATTCTGCGACTGGAGTCATTCCTCTTGCATATGACTACGGGTGCCTGAATGGAAAGTGCACTGGTAGCTTCCGGGTAAGCCACCGCTGGCCCCCACTGTCGAAAGCGTGCCGTGTGTAGCCGTTATTCTAAGGACTTGTACTCGGGCACAACGGATCTGACGGCCCTCCTCATGTCCCAGTCCTCTCTGAGCACTGCACTAGGCCGGATGACATCCGCTGCTGGTTAGTCGATCAGACCGTTAGATCTAACTGCTCCTTAAAATCTCGCTCCCTGTCCCAGGAATTGGCTTGGCTGGGAGAAATACGGCATACTTCGACTTGGGATTGTCGGACGTTGCCGGAATCGCCTGTTCTACGAACACCATGGAAGCAGAAGCTGCTATGTAAGCCTGTGAAGCGACAACTGGAGAGGGGCAGTGCCATGAAACCTGTCGCAGTCCGCATGTCGACATCTCGTGCGAGTCAACAGCGGAGGAACATGAGGCGTTCAGGGGCATCCTCAACGTAAGTGCCGCAGAGTCTTTGTCGGAACCGGCCCCGCAGCATAGTGACCCTGCAGACCAATGTCGTTGTTGAATGTCCCCCGGGCTGCGAGGAACACTCCACACTGCCCGTGTATGGTTCCGGCGGCGTGTACGCGGATTCTAGCTCCGTCTGCCGCGCAGCTATTCACGCCGGAGTCATTAAGTCCGGCGGACTCGTCAGCGTCTCTCTGGAGTCCCCGAGGGAGTCGTACCAGGGATCTACTCGAAACGGCATCAAGTCGAAATCGCTAAATACTCCGAACAAAGTTCAGTTGGTAAACGTTGTCACTGGGGAAGCTTTGCGCGGAGAGTTACCCAGTCGAGCCCGCGGCGTGGCAATGCGGAGCATCCGCGTTGGTCCGGTGGCTAAGGTGAGCTGCTAAGCTGCTGACTGTTGGTAGATTCTTACCAAACCAGCAACTGAGCAGGACTGTCCGATTGAGACCTTTGCAACTCCCGCTTCCTCGTTTGTCGAGTTGGAATCCTTCGCCACCTCGCTCAGCCTAGCCTCCTCAACGGAGACCCCACACGAGAAGCAAGAGGACGCGGTCCTGGATGCGGCTACTGCACTTGTTATTAGAGATATGTTGAAGCAGATAGGTCAGTCCTCCGCGGTGTCACAAATATCTGATTGGTGACAATCCCGGCTCTCTTGCGTGCAGACGCAGTTCACGGCGTCGACCCGGCGGCGGTCTTCGCAGCGCAGGTTGAGGCCGCAGAGGCAGTGCGACAGATTAAGAAGCACCTGAAGCCCGCCGAGATTCTCCAGAGGAAGCAGGCGTCCCGAACAGAAGAAATGTGAGTGTTGTACAGCCGTTCACTTCGACAGGCCTCATTCACGTGCGCCCTCGCTCCAGATATGTGGAGACCGCAGACCTTATGAGCAAGCTGATGGCTGAGTCAGGAAGCTATTTCAACAACCTTGAGGGACTCCGTATACAGCTAGAGACCATGGAGGAACAACGCCTCGCTGAAACAGGGTTTTCGTCATTCCAGCTGGACTACGCTTCGATGCCATTTTCGCAGACATTCGCTGTTCACGACTCGATCCGGACAAGGAATGGCCCAAGCAGCTGGGGCTATACGGAGGCGTTAATTCAAGGGCATAAGAACACGATCGTCCAGTCCTCGCCTATCCTGGGACTTCGCGACGGCGAAGGCACGTTCGCGTCACTTACGGGCCACCGCTTTTTCGACTTCGTCGCCCATGTCGACTTCTATGTAAGCCCAATCTGAGGATGTCGCTTGTCTGCTTCGCGAACATCTTAGAATGCAGGCTGTGGGCTACGGCACCGTCGGAATTGGGTTCCGCGTGCACGATGTCAACAACATGTTTCTCTTCGAGGCCAACAAAGAAAGGGGCTACAAACGTCTGCTCCGGATAGAGAACGGAGACGCTGTCGTTGCAGCTGAGACAGAGGACGGTGGATACGATGTGGGGAAGTGGTACCGTGTTCGGATCGAGGCTATCCATGGGTACATTAAGGTGTGCTTCGGTGAGGAAGGCGGTAGTCTACCGGAAGTGTTCAGGTAAGGAAGGACGGTTTGCTGCAGAGCACGGCACCGACAAACTTCGGCCCCAGTGTTTTAGACGAACGCTTCCTGTCCGGATCTGTTGCCTTGTTCTCATCCGGCATGGACGGGGGAATTTTCTTTGACAATCTCCGTGTGAAGGCGAAGCCGTGCTCGCACATTTCCCGGGTGGCTCCTCCTCTTCCACCACGATGCGCTAGGTTCACCGAGATGTACTTGGAGAGGCCGGGAGCCTTGTATGAGCAGGTCCAGCTTACCGAGATAAATCAGAAGGCTCTCTGGAACTACAAGGTCAGACCTTGAAGCGCAAAGCGGCCACGACTGTTCCAAACGATTGCTCTTGTAGGCACACATTGCGGGCCGGAGAAAGGCTCTACAGCCTCAATCCCTCGATGGAGGGAGACTATCGTCGTCAAGCGTCATCCTGAAAGCTCCCAGATTATGTAAGACAGGATACGTGCCCGCGGGCGGGGTTCCGAGCAAACGCGTTCCACAACGGTCAGGTAAAGACGGCGACTTCTCCTTCGACTTCCACCATGCGTGTGCCGACGGGACGGTTGGAGCTATCTTTCGCTTCCTCTCTGCTGACAACTACCATATCCTCGAGGTCAAAAACGCAGAGTAGGCCGTCTTATGAAACAGCGCTCCTCGGATTCCGTGAATACGTAAGCCCTCAGAATGATACTTTCCCGGGTGCAGGATGGTAAAAAGACTCCAATTGCCTCGAAACCCATCAAACCGCATGTCGGGGACTGGAACAACGTGAAACTGCGGTTCGATGGGCCCACAGTTGTAGCAGTGTTGCACTCCCCTGACGGCCACGAAGAGGCCTTCACGGCAACGCTTGACGGCGAACCGGGACACGGAAACGTCGGGCTGTTGAGTGCAAACTGTGACGGCCATGCTTTTGATCGTCTCTCGCTGGCTCCCCCTGAAGGAGTGCAGGAGGTTTCCACTCCGAATGCGGTGACAACGCAAGCAAAGCCATGGTAAGCCTCGACAACCGAACGCGCAAAAGACAAAGAACCGACGTGAGGATACAGGGCCGTCTGCGAAAATTCCGTCCATCTCCTGCAGCGCCGTGACGCATGCAGCAAAATGTTGCTCGAGAATGCAGGAATGAGACAGCTGGAGTGCGCAACCAACTTCTGCGAAGAATGCTGTCAGTTCCACGCGGCTCTGCTAACCGATCACGACCAGTCATCGTGTCTGCGAGAGTGCCATAAGAACGACGCCACCGCGGAGCTGCTTCAGAGTAACTTCATCGGAAAGATCAAGCAATGCACGGATATGAGCGGTGAGGCATTCAGCCACTGCCCGAAGGTAGGGATACCACCGGCTGCGCACCGCTGCCACGGGGTCCACAAAACGGGACGCTCAGGAGGATCCTGCATGTGCACTGGAGGCGTGTCACTTCTGCTGCATGACAAGTGAGGGAGCGGAAGATCTAGACGGCATTCCAAAGTCCCTGGTCTCCGGCCTCAATGCACAGGAGACAGAAGAGTGCAAGTTTCAGTGCACCCGGGCATTCAGCTGATCCAACAAGGTCCACTTCCGATCTCGAGTTAAGAGACAAGTGTGCACGCAAATTTTGTTCTTGTCACATGTTTCCAATGTTAACTCGGCCGCATGGACTTTAAGCTTGGGAACGGATTTTGATTACTGAAAACTATCATCATGTGCTCCCAAGAAATGTAGCCCTGAAGTCACACAACCATATACAATTGCAGAAGGTAGTCGCTATGATTTCTTTCTGCAATTGTATATATATCTCTATCCCGCGCCAACTGACAATCTGAGTCACCACTGTCACCGTACCTTGACATAGCCCATTCTAATAAGATTCGCGCTTATGCACGCCATCTGTACGTAACACAACAGCTCAAGCACATGCGCTCGCCCAAAACCACGGCGGTAGATTCACCCAGCATTCCCATGATTTCAACCAGCCACCCACCTCGTCATCGTCAAACAAGCTGTCACTCTGCCACCGCAGGGCGGCTGAAAATGCCGATATGGGGACAATATTTGGCTTCGAGGCAAGTCCACTTTTTGCCCACCACTCTTTCCTGAGCACAGAATACACAGTTGCAGACTACAACTTTTGCCAGTGTTTCGAGCAGTTGCTAGTATGGTCTATTCTCTTCGGCTTACACTTGCTTCATCAAAGTTCTGTATACAATAAACTTGATCCGTTCGACACAAAGAATCGTGCCATGACCTATAAGAATCCGTTCATGCTGCTCCTGAAAGCACACAAGAGCCAAGGTTCAGGACTCTCCCCGTTAGCTCCGAGGAAAGGCCACGGCTGTTCTGCTGCGATGTGATTTTAATAGTCGCCTCGAGCCTCATATGACCGTTTCACGTGACCTCTGTTAAACCCAGGGTTCCGCTGTCAACTCTGGTCTGTCCCTGGGGGTGGCAGAGCAGCTCCAGTACCATGGCCCTGTCAAACTGCGACACATCGCCGGTCTTCATGGACCTGATTATCTCAGCGTAGTGGAGCATCCTGAATGCACGAGGGACAGAGGGCATCTGTGGAGGCCGTTGATGGAGCAATTGCTAGTGGCCAAGTGTGGAAGCTCGGGCTGCCAGCCAGTCAGCGTCCATACTTGTATTTCCTCAGGAGATCCAAAGGCGGCACCTTTCCCATGCGAAGGCGAACGGGGACTAAACACTCGAGAATATTCCTGCGCAACAGGCAACGCAAACATCATGAGAACCACTGCTTCAGCCCAGCCAGATGCAGTAAGTGGGACAGCAGAGGACGTGACGCACCTTCGAACGTTGACGCTAGACTGAGGGCAATTGGTGAATGCCCACACCAGTTCGGATTCAGACTGAAGGTAAATACACGCACGCCCACAGTGCGACGCATGGGTCGAGCACGCCCTTGTACACAGGGCCTCGCGGCAGTGTCATTGCGCGATTCTCACCTGCTCGAACTGCTCCTGCTGCATGTATAGCTTCCCTAAGTAGTATCGAAAGTTGACAATGGGTCCCCGGGGTACGCGACTGAAATTTATTTGCCTGTTGACAATTCACCGAACACGCAGCTTCCAAGGTGACCAGTGATTCTCGGCAGTAGTCAACGAAGCAGATACGACAGTGCCCTCAAGGCGGACTCACTTCGAGTCACAAAGCTTGAGAAAACCGGCCGCCATCTGCATATTGCCGAGCTGTAGACATCTTTTGATTGACTGCCCCAGAAGGACAATGTAAGCGCCATGTCTCTCCTCGTCTCCCCGGACTTTGCCCAGCTTCGGTCTGATGGCGTTGAGCACCTCCTTGGTATACTTGTTTTGAGTCTCCTCTTCATCCCCGGCGTCATCATCATCCATGACATCGGCTGTGTCATCCTGGGTACTATCTGCGGCATACGCAGCTTTGTTCATGATACTGCATAAGGCTGCTAACCCTGGCACAAGCCATCCGCAAGATGCGAGACTGGGATCCACATAGAGATCTACGTAGATGTCAAGCAAACAGATGCACTGCTTGACAATTTCACTCCACCGGACTGGTTGCCTCGCCTGTAGCTGACGGAGCTTGAGAAATTCTTGCAGCAGTTTCTTGAACATGGAATCGCCTCCCTTAAGCAGCCCCGCGTCGCGAAGTTTATTATGGGGGATTGCTCCGATCACGGCCTACGAAGAAGGACAAACGAGAAGTAAACGTAAGTCAAGAGAGCGGCCCACTTGCAACCTCATCACACTATCCCTCTCCGCTTGAAAGGTTACTGAAGTGAGGTAAATAGTTCGCTCCGCTTCAATTTCCAGTACCTGCATACTACCTTGGACTCCTGCTGGACACAATGCCCGAGGCCTTCTCTTGAAGCTCAGCTTCTTCGTTTCTCACTGGCATCTCTAACTTCGCTAACAGTACCGCGGCCTACCCGTTGGTGGGTAGAGGGTTCGAGTATTGCTGCGGTTTGAGAGTCTGCCGATACGTCGCTCCCGGGGCGGGCAGACTGAGGCTCCGCCGGCGCTCTGAACTATGAAAGTGCCCCGCACACCCTTACTTCAGGCATGTTGCGAACTTCCACGTCTGGAATCATTCGCTCTTGTTCTCTTATGAGATCCGCAAAAAGCTCTCCATTCCTTTGCTCGATCGCAGTGACCATTCCCGCTACCCATTCGGCGGAGTTCGGGTTTCTTTCGCTGTTGGATGTAGGTGGCCAAGATGCGCCTCCTACGGAAACTCCGCCTCGTCCTCCTCTACGGCCTCCTCGACGCCCTCTGCAGAGATCCATTACTGTCCACTTGAGTACCCAAGCCTGCCAAAGCAAACTGCTGGGCAGTCCAGATCTCTGTGGCTACAATACGAAGCGACTAGGGGCGTCCTCAACATGTCCCCCCTCAACGCGACGCAGACTCCTCTCTCGGAAGACAGTCAGCCCGCCCGTTTCATCGTACGCTGGGACTTGCACTCGCGGTCGACGGCAGAGTCGAATGCGACCCTCCGCCCCCATACTGGGGACAGGCCACTTCTAGATACTTGCGGATGCCTGCTAAGAATCCGCGGACGAAGCGGCTGCTGCTCTCAAGATCACGCTGCTGTACCGAACGGCGGATGCAAGCAACCGGCCAGCTTGGCTCTGCCGCATGCAACAGGAACGAGCAAACTCTGCGGGAAGAGGTACAACACACGCCCAGTCAGAAGAGAATACACTTTTATTATTCGTGCCCGTTGGGAGCTTAACTTTTCCATGCAGAACAGGTTCTTCAGTTTTTCGGGAGCTTTAATCGATGCAGGAGGGACTTTCACTTGCGCCACTACAGCGGGAGAAGCCCTATGACAATCGGCATATCCCGACTATACGCCGGAAAAGTAGCTTAGTATCGAAGAGAGCCGCGTGTTTCTAGATGTGAAATTTGATGTCGTCTTCAAAAGTGTTGCATTTTTGGTTTTCCGGGTAGCGAGGATGCTTCGGTACGAGACTGTTCACGGGACCTCCTCCCTCCCCGGAGTGACTGGTAGTGGTTTTGGCTGGACTTGAACCGTCATGCCAGCGGCTGCTTGCTCAGCTGTCCACACCAGCTAGGACAGTGGACTCCAGCGTCGTACGTCGCAGCTCTTCGTGTTTCCTTCATCTTTTTGTGCTTCGCGGATCCTGGCGTTTTTACTCGTTATGTGAGCAGTGTGTTGCACTTAGGTCTGGGCAATTGTCCGTTGCTCCTTTCCATGGGCCTCTCTTCCCGCACTTCGTGTCACTGGAGCCCGAACCGGAGTGTCTACCTGAGCCGGCCTCTTCACTCCGTTATGTTTCTTGCTGAGACGAAGAAGTACGCCGCATTCGGAGGAGTGCTGCGTCGTCAGGCCTCTGTTTTGTAGAGTGTGCACGGTGACTCCTCTCGTTTTTCCTTCGCGTCGGGACCATGGCAACTTTAGTAACCGTTCCTTCACAGGCGCCCGGAAAGAGTGACGAGAGTGGCAAGAGCCGACTGCTTGTAAGTGAAAAGATGGCAACTCGACTGTCTAGTGGTGAGGTCGACGTACGGCGACTGCAGCGGACAGTCATTCCAGTCCCCTATCAGGCCCTCGCAGGAGTAGACGAAGATGGAAATCCAGCAGCGATGGATATGGATCTGGTTGAACAAAATTTGGAGCTTTACTCTCTTCTTATCGAGTAGTAAGCGCTTTGCTGCCTGTCGCTTGCATCAACGAGCAAGTCCTCTTCTAGGGCAGTACTGTGTTGAAGTTGCTGCAGGAGAGGGGAATTTTCAAGGCAAACTCTAGCCCTGCGATCGAGGCGATTTGTTGGGGGAGCACGCGTGCCCGCAGCAACGACTCGGCAGAGTCAAGCCTGGCAGGTCTGGATAGCATCTGTCGTATGTATCCGTGCGCGCGGTGCAATATATTCGCATGTGAATGTATTCTCTTCTCCGAGAAGTGGAATGCGCGGAGAGGTGGTTCTGTAGCTAGGGCTTTGGGAGTCATTTTGACAAGGCCCGATTGATTGACAGCGTATACCGACCCCGGCGTTGACTTCCTAGTTAGGACAGTCTAGACGTATCTGTGGCTTGCTGGTGTTTCTCCTCTCTTACACTCTCCGCCTGGAGTAAGCTCCAGTGAGCCCGCAGTGTGTTTTGGGGCGGCGCCGATCGTGTAGAAAGTACTCGCGCACTGCACAGAAGGCTTGGGATCTCTACACTCTAGAATATTCAGCCGCCTGGGTCGTGTTTGTGAGGCCGTCTATGCACGGTTTGTGCAGATCGGTAGCGAGGAGGATACATTGTGAAATTATCCCAAAATCAACGCTTTCTAGTGGTGTTTCCGTATAGCTCGCAGACTCCTATCTACTCTCCAGAGGGCGTTTACTGCATGCCGGCGTGGGACAATCTCCGAGGTAGGACGGCGTCTTTTCTCTCTTCACGTCTTGGGCGCTGCCGGGCGGCAGGGTACCAGCTTCAGCACACAGCAGAGGAGCGGCTGGCAGGGAATCTAGTGTACGGTCAATGACGGCCGCCCCAGTGAGCGAAACTCGGGGTCGTGATACGACGTGTCTATGCCTCCGCCACGTCGCAATATAATCACTCGAAATCAGGCCCACTCTGGCTGCCGCGGGTGAAGGTGAACAACATTTGTGTGCCTGTACACGTAGAGACGCGACGGTTGTTAGGAGCGCTCTACCGCTCTTCTGGACTGAGCTGGTGACGCTGACGTGTAAGCCAGCGAGCCCCATCTATTTGCGGTTTTTCGTTGCAGTTTGGGATGGAGTCATCCTTCTTCGGCATGGTCTATATCACGGAGGCGTGTTCAAGTTCAAGATCAACATCAATACGGGATACCCCGTGACACCACCGTCAATAACTTTTCTGTCCCGGGTCTATCATCCCTTGATTGATCCGAAGACTGGAGAGCTGAGTATCAAGGTGAGTACGGCAATCTGTAGATCCTACGTCCGAGCGTCCACTGGTTGCATGTTGGTTTCGATGCCTCTCCGCGCGTTCCTTGCGTCCTTAACACTGACATACAGCGGGGCAACCGACAACGCAGTTAAGCGCGTCGTCTGCGTCCTCAAGGCATGTATTAGAAATGCAGACGGCAAAAGGGCTTTTCGCAGCATTAGGTATTAAGCCGACATCTCAGGTGGCTATTTTTTTCGCACTAGGTGCTGCTGGTCTGCAGCCGCCCACCCAGTTCAGCAAGGCTCTACGCTAGAGAGATCTGCAACCTTTTGGATGCAAGTTAAAGCGCCATTTCGTCTTGGCTCGATGTCAGCGCGTTTGCCCAAGTTGTGTCGGGTCCATTCACCAGCTGTTTCTCGCGAAGCCACTTCTCTGTTCGACCGTGTTGTCGCACAGCTCCTCAGGGGCTCCGATCGTGTCGTTTTTCTCTGGCCTCCACTTTTTCGGTTGGGGGGCGGATAGTCGGCTGCGCTTGTGGCGGAGCGTTCTGCGCTCGGAGAGTGACGGAGACGCCCGAGATCGTCAGCTCCACCCTGGCAGGCAGTTGTAGTAGTAGTAGAGACTCGAGTAAAAGAGCAACTGTGCTGGTGACAGTATGCGAACTGCCTGAAACTGCGGTCAGATTCTGGGACAAAGCACAAGACTCCGGCCAAAGGGCAGAAGCAGTAGGGGTAGTTCTGCTTATGGCCTGTCCGTCCCGCTCAACGGCACGAACGCGGGAGCCTAGTCCCCCATGTAGCCGCCACTCTTCCGTTGTTATTCTGCGGTCCGTCTGCACTTGCGTCCGCGCAGCCGCAGTTCCACAGTTGGAACGGCGAGAAGGACTACTTGCCTATGCTTCTCATGTACTTGAAAAGCATATTCTACAAAAAGGAGTTTCTGCATGGCACGGATATGGAAGATATGTGGCTAAATGTCGAGGCCGCGGCCGCGTAAGCCATACAGAGAACGGTTTCGGTTTCCTTTGCAGCCCTGGTGGACGACGGCTGTCCATTAGTCTTGGTTTTTTACTCTTTTGCGTGATAGCACGAAAGACGTATTCGTACCTGAAGCAGATATTGGTTGAAGCGAAGTACGTAATGCAGGAGGACTGCCATTTTCTTTTCACTGTGTGCATCATTGCTCATGTGCAGCCTCGGCTATCAGCCCCTTTTTCCTCGCCAGTGCTCGTGGCCGTCCTGGAACTTGGCGGATGTGCCAAACTCATCGCCGTCTTTTTTGGCGCACGTCCTAGCAATTTTCATAGTTGTCATCGGCGTTGGCTTTTTCCAAATGTCGCTTCAGGTTTCGGGGTGAGAAGAAGCCGGTGTTGGAAAGCATCAGAGAGTGCGTGAAAGAGTCACAGTCAGACGTTTACAAGAAGATTGATGACTTCGTCTTCAATTTCACAGAGTTTCATCGGGAAAAGAAACCGGTACTCCAAGCTCTGAATGTTTTAGCGCATGACGTGACTTGTGTTGATCCAAAGGAAGCCTTTGTAGACTGGTTCCTGGACGACTGGTGTCGTAAAGAATTTGGTGGAGAGGAACAGAAAGACACGGCCTCACCTAAGTCCCATGAAGTTTAATAGTTGACTGCGCGTCGAGACGACTGATGTGCGCTGAGGTCTGCGAACCGTCGTCGTTCAATCGATGCTTCGTCGCCTTCAAGTGGCGAAGTTTTTTTCAGTGGAGGAACAGAAGTGCCGCAACTTTGCTTTCAAACAATCGGAGTGCTTCTACAATAATGTTAGGCAGCTCAAGGTACTAGCCACCCTGAGCTGCAACCTGCCGCGTGGAGACTCCGTTTTATGCGTTCCGGGCGTGCGGCCACCACGATCTCACAGTGCGCGACAGCATTTGATGACCGCGGGCGAACGCGTTTTACTTCCATATGAAAGAAAGGCAGTTCCGGTTGTCGCCACCCAAGCTGCTGACCCTTTGGCAGTCGTTTTTTTTGTCCTGGAGCCAGTGGACATAACTCTTATGCACTTCCCATTAGGCTTCGCCTAATAGCACTTGAACGTCCCCCCTCAAACTTGTTCACGTCGCGCGGACCACAGTCGCACCAAGAAGTTGGGATAACTTTCTCTGCATTCCCGGAGTGAGACCCCGTGTGAATGTGTACATGCCAGACAGCGGTGCGAAGAGCCTGACGACAAAATACCTAATCATGTCTTGAGCAGGTTGTCCGGCAGGCTTCCCTATTTCCGTGCAGATGACCACAGGGTCCGCTTTACACGTGCAGCGTGTCCAGCAGGCTTCCGTATTTCCGTACGGATGACTACAGGGACCGGTTTACACGTGCAGCGTGGGAAACGTTGTCCAGAGAGGAACTTCATTCAAAGATTATTGTGGAGTCGCAGACCATTGGAGTTCTGGCACTGTCACAAAGGAGAGAAGGCGAGTGCTTCGCGCTGGCGCTTCGTGTACGCTCCCGCAGTAACCGACAGCGTGCGAAATCGGATGCAGCAACAGCTGTTATACTTGTAGGATTCTCCCCTTTCACAACTGACCTCACACCGCATAGAATTTGGCTGACGTGCGGGCCACAGCTCCTGCCGGCCATAACGACTTCAACGGCGCCGCCCATGAAAGCTTCGCTCCCTAGTGGATGGACTCGCGAGTCCACAGTGTAATACGAATATCAGTAGGACCGGATCAATGACGTCGAAACGCACCCACGTACTTGCAGCGCAAACACGATTCACGTCATATGTCTCTAACAGACAAGGTCTCGGAGCACGGCAGAAAGACAGTTCCGCTGCTGCTCAGTGAGAGTGTGGGGGCTCCAGTTTGGCCCGGGGAATCGACAGCGGCTCTCCCCCATTGATAAACAACTTGTGTCCCTCGGCCTTTAAGCGGGTGAAACACTCCTTCTTACACTCCAAGTCTAACCAGCGGCACTCCTTGCAGCGTTCCTTGGGCTGGATGAACCACAGTCGGTTTGTCATAGTGAAGTCCTTCTTGCGACCGTCAACTCCTGGCAATCCCTCGTAGGAAGGGGTTGGTGGTTTGTAGTTTACGTGCTGAATGCCAGTCCATGCGAAATACGAAGCAATAATTGCCAGAATGGACGCGTTCAGTGTCACAAACATCTCTTGTTTCCTTTCGTACTCCGTCACCAGGGGGGTCCCCTGGCGATTGAAGGGGACCTGGTCCAGAACCCACGCTTTCCGATTGTTCCAGCGGGTCAGAAAGCCAGTGATATCCAGCCAGCGGTAGCATTTGTCTGGGATCGACTCTCCTAACGCTCCAGCAGACGCGGAGCCACCTGTCACCAGCGCCGAGTAAGCTGCGACGGCTGCTGAAGGAGGGACGGCAGAGCGCAGTGGCTGAGAGAGGGCCAGGCTAAAGTGCGTCGCGGTGCGCGGCACCACAAGGCGAAACAAAGACGAAGGGCGCAGCATGTTGAGAACCTGTGAGGATAGGCCAAGCAGCTGATGTGCCACGCTGGCGCGTGAAGCAAATGCAAAAGACAGCACTGGTCCCCAAGAGAAGGTTGTCAGCGGACCAGAGCACTTCGGTATCAGAACAGGATGTTTTCAGTTCAGCATCGGAGACCGGTAGAACACCGGAGAAGAGAGAAAACAAGCCCTAAGAAAATTTGGGCAGGCAGGAGCCCTTCGAAGAAGCATGCATGCAAAATCTACAACACAGCCGCACGCATCTTCGCGGTGCTCGACGGATGTGCAGTCCGGAGACCCGTGTCATCCTGCTCTCCCGCGCCTTCTGCTTCACTCCAACAGCGCATGTTCATTTCGCGCTCGCCGTCGGTCCATCCTGCAAACGTGTCGACAACCTAACTTGCTGGCCTAACGCCGTATGCACGTCTGGCGGGCTGCCTGAACTGCTGGGTAGCCGCTACCACACGCTGACATGACATCAAGGATAGGGAAGTCCAACCGAAGCATGTGTAAGGTTTTTCCTGTCATGCAACGAACCTTGTGTAGTCTTGTTGGACTAACAGTCCGTCAAACGAGCGGTGGAACGAAGCGCCCCGAGGAGTCCCAGTCCTCTTGAACTGATAAACGTGTCGGTCTGGTTGAAGCGAGTATCCCCGTCCAGAGATCACAACACCCCGTAGCTCGCTGCGGCCATTCCTCAGCTAACTTTGTCAGCTGTCGGCAACGCCCGGCTCGTTAGATAGCCGGTGAAGGAATACCGATGTCCTGGACAACGCTCAGAATCAACTTTTTACCAAGCTACGTGGCCGGCAAGAGGGGCGGCCGCACAAGGGGTGTATCATACGATGACAGGAGGATTATAATTGGACAGTGCTAGCAGAGAAAATGCCGTGTATATTTGAGCCCTGTCTCAGTAGAAGTAAGACCCCACTGGGTCAGTTTCAACGACGCAGCTACCAAGGTGCAGACCGGGCCGACGAAGGCAAGACGGGCCCCCTGCCTGTAGCCTGCTTGGCTGGAGCCACAGCAAGAAAACGCTAGCAACGCCCGTCGGCCTTGCCCATGAACAGGACAACGGGTGTAGCTAAAAAAATTTCCGCCAGCATCTCCCAAGCTCTCAGGGCGAGAATTCTTATCCCGTCTTTCCATCAGAAGGGGCAAGAAAATGTCCAAACGTCCACAAAAGAATGCTTCCACGGTCTAAGCCAGCATAACACAATCATAAGTCCGCAAAAGCGAACTGAACGTGATGCTTAGAGTACGACATTTGACAAGAGTACACGCTCTATGCCTCCGCGATACGCCAAGACAACGACGAAAGAAACAGCGTATGTGCACAACTGTCAAGAAAGCGGGAGTAGAGACCTGCGGCCAAAACAGTGTCGACATCTTCGGACAACAGAAAGTGCTCTGCATCTGCAGGCACACCAGGTCACAGACCGATAAAAAACAACTGATGGTACACTGCCGCGGCCTCAATCGAGCCAGTTTGCCGCCAGTAACGAGCAATGCATTGGTCAAAACGATTCCCATGTGTGTGCTGACATGAAGAAAATTGCCTGCTACTGATCCCAACACTAGAACTAGTGTCCCTCCGGGAGAGCACCCGACTGCCATGCAGACACAGTCTAAGTTTCGTTTCTCGGCCTGAACTCCACCAATGCCAATTCCTCGGTCTGCCATGTTCCTGAGGTCAAAAAATCTCCACAACATTCTAACAGTCCTGAGACCAATCCTCGATACACGACGCCTCTCAGGTCGAGTACTTCTCTACAAATCGTTGGTAGAAATCTTCGAACCTCTTCAACATGTCAACCAAGAGCTCATAGCTGGGCAATATGCAGATGCGTATGTGATACGTGCCTGACTTCTGCCCGAAGCCGCTTCCGGGCACTGTCACGATGCCCGTCTCCTCCAAAAGCTCCAAGCAAAACAAAAGATCAGGTTCCATGCCTTTTTCGCTCGCCTTCTTGATTGCCACTGACAAACAAAACGAGTTACCAAGGACACCCGGGAAGAAGCCGTGAGAGAAAAGCCAGTATTTCAACTGCCGCCGACATTGTTCGGGCGGCACTCCTGAGCTCAGAGCTGCAACGGAGAACCGACGTCCCTCTGAACAGAACTTACTTGTCGGTAGCTCAATTCTCGGAAAGCCAAACACAGATCCAGCAATTGGCTGGCACGTTACGCCGGGGACTCGATTTAGCCTGTCGTAGACAAGGTCTGCCTTCGTCTTCATGGAACTGTATATTTCTTGGCGCTCACGCTTGAAGCGGTCATAAGAGGGTCCGTTTGGCTTTGGTGGGCAGCATACGTTCGTTATCGCGACTTGGCCCAAAATGTTCGCGCACATGAACATGCTGACAAGCTTATACATTTGAAGAACCACTTCTGCTTCCACAGCGTCTACGTGCATCATTCCCCCTCGGGTTCCGCACTCCCCGACCAGCCCCTTACTGCTGCTGTGAAAACTAAACACCGTGACGTTCGCTCCAATCTTATGCAGAACCTGAGTACAGCGCCGACAGAGCACGAGACGGCCAGGCCAACCATCAAACAGCCTGTCTGCCTCGTGAAAACTGTCCTCGGCACACATCCAGGTCAGGCCTGGAGCCATCCACAGAGCGTACCACTGGCGCGCCCGAACAGCAACACGTTCCTCTTCAGACCGTTATTCACCAGTGTACGAGGAAACGTCGCCTCAACACCAGCTCACGGGCACTAGAGAATCCACACGTGGCGAAATGCCTACGAGGACCGACAGATGACGCTACGTCGAGAAGCGAGGGCCATGGAACAGCGTAGACCTTCCTGGTATCTCCCTGATGTAGGCTCACCTAGTAACCGGCATCCACCTCTGCCGTACCTTTCTGACCGACGTAAACGGGACCTCTACGTACACGTTGTCCTGGTATACTTCGTCAGCCAGAAGAACCAGCCGCTCTCCCTCACAGAACTGAAGGATCTGTGCACAAAAAGAGAAAAAGCTATCCGGGAGGGGCCTGGTACGTGCGTGGGGTGGAGGTATGAGTAAGGTCGGAAAGCCTACGGTGCCTCACATCCCATGTACTTCCTATCAGGGAGACTTACTCCCTGTATTTGTGCCTCCGTCAGAACCGTGCCAGTCGGATTGCCTGGATTGATAACAACAACGCCTCTCACGACCACACCTTTTGACCTCGCCTTCTCTAGGCCGCTCTTCATGGCATCAACGGAAAGAGACCAGCCACTTTCCTCCTGCAGGAAGGCTCACAAATACCACAGGACCACAGTGGGTCACGGGTTCTACGGACCCGCCGCCGCGCTAGCCAGGATGACAGGGAGACCCTTCACTAAGCAGATGGCCGCACCTCTAAATAATAAGGGATCGCCCGGCCTCCTCCGCGGATTATTAGTCCTGCATAAAGGGGGTACTGTGGCACTGGGATCAAGAGACCGTCATCGGGTCCTCGCAGAAGAAGCTCCATCGCGAGCCGGATTCCCGCCGAGGCACCTAAGAAACCATACATACCAATCAGCCTGCCGCCCGCCAGACAGTCGTTCCCGACACTCTTGTTACGTTGGGGTACGCGTTAAACAAAAACATGAAACCGCCACCTCAGCCCTGTGAACGAGGTTACAGTCGATATGCCTCAGACGCCTCTGACGCCTTTGCTGCGCAGTTCCCTAAAGAGTGTCCGACCACACTTTACACCTCGCGGCTGATACGATAAGCCTTGGGACGATCCGTGCCAGAAAGAGCGAAACGATAGAGTTAAGTGAGTAGTGCATGAAATCAAGATGTCAGCCCACCATCAGTGAGAAAGATATGGTCGGGATTCGTTGGCACGCCGTCTCTCTCTTCAAGCCAGCGAGCAATTATTTCCCGAAAAAGCGGCAGCCCTTGGGAGTGTGTGTATGAACCAATTGTCCGCATCCCACTTATGTAGTGCCGACCCTGCTCCAATACGTCTGACGGAAAAACAGTCTGAGAGGCAGCGTAGATTGCCTGCTCCTCTGGAGAGAGGTGAGGGAGAGCGCAGTCATCGCCAGCGGACGCTAGGCCATTGACAGACGCTAAACCATTGACAACCGCTGAGCCGCTGGTCACCGCCAAGCCCTTCTCTGTGCAGATTTTGTTCCACTTCAGCGGCAAGCCCATTAGCGGAGGGTACATCATGCAGGCCATGATCTGCGGGACAGCAACATCAGCTACAACAACGTGGCAAACCAGTTGCACCCCTACCGTCCCACAGAAACGCGCAGGATACGCCACATCATGAAAGTGAAAATGTGCTGTCACCGCCACTGAAGACTCGTGCTCTACCCGCCGTGTCTCAGGATCACTGAAATCTGCCTGGCTACGGCCAAGGCACACAATCTGAAGCCGATGGCCCCCTCGATTGCACCACGTCGGGCGTGCCCGAGCAACTAGACCAAAGAACGCTATACACGGAACAGACGGGCTGCAACATTCCCAAAATTCGTGGCCTAATGCATACCACCCTTCGATCCTCGACCTCACTGTAAGACGAAGAGGGCGAACAAGGTATTTCCACCGACCTGTCTGTAAAACGAAATGGGCGGCTGACCAAGGCCTTGGGGATCGCCAGTGTTTGCAAAAATCAAACGGCTGAACGGCAACGATCCCGGCCTTTCCTTCAGCTGCTTCTGCACTTCCAGTGCCCTCCGAACGGTCGGACCTCGCACAGCATACTGCATCAACAACCACCAAAAATGTCTCGAGAAACTCCTGCATCGCCTTCCCTTGGATGAAAACGTGTATAAACATGGGACGCCAACTTCCAATCACGTTTTCCTCGTCAGACCAGAGACTCCGCAAGCGTCTTCAATTCACGCCGGGCAAGATTGACTAAGTGGCCTACGGCCTGTCCTCAGCCACGAGCGAGTTATTGCTGACAAGTCTAGTGCTCCAGCAGCACACAAACACTCTCAAAAAGTCAACCCACCTTACAGTCCAAAACTCTCCTGGGGAGAGAGCAAGCTGTTAGCGTTGGGCGGAGGGGTCTATCCTGTGGTCTTTTGACATTCTCCTGTCGCTGCTTTTCATTCTGCACAATTTCGTCAGAGAGACATCGTAATGCGGGTTCGGGAGGCGGACTCGCGCTAGAAAGCGACGAACTTCGTGTTACTGAGGCCGCACGCTCAGCCGCCTCGAACTTGCCGGTCACAGGCTCGCTTGCAGTGTGTACAACAGCACTTCCACATGAAGTGGTTTCGGTTTTAACTGCTAGCTCGCCTTCCATCTTTGGCGTGACCCAGTAGAAGCCTGGAAAAAAAAGCTGAAGGAGCCGGAAGTGCGAGCTAAAGGGGCGTCGCTGCGTCGCGTGGCTCAGAGCACGGAACGGAGGACGGGCCACCGTTGTCAGTTATGCAACAATAGAGAGAATCCTCGGACCTGGGGCCAGACTCGCAGGAGCAGACAGGGATCACCACCTTCTTGGGCAACAGAAAGAGGAATGCGGTAAGAGCCGATCGCTGCCGAGACCTGCGACGGCAAAGCGCCTCACCGGCACGAGCTGCGTCGCCACGCTAGCCCCGCGTCAGTGCCCCAGCCACTGAATGTAACCGCTTAAGGACGCCAGCCGTGAGCCGTCGCTCTGCCTTGCTGCAAACAAGGCTTTTGTGATAACTTGTAAGCTTCCAAGATAGAGACTTTGCGTGTCAGCGACACTCCCAGAGTTGCTCGCCCCAGGTGACTGTATTCCTTGTGTGCTGGCCGCGCGTGACCAGTGCATACGCGTTGCAGTGAGTGCTTTTGCTTGTCTGGAGGCGTCATACGCGTTGCAGTGAGTGCGTTGCTTGTCTAGCGGCGTCATACGCGTTGCAGTGAGGCCGTGCTCCTGCCGACCTATACCCATTGCACCGGGTGCTGCGCTTGTGAGGCCGTCGCACAGACGTTCTAATGCGCTTCCTCGTTTGGTCGGAGAGCGACTCATGTCGCCCGCCCTCCTCCTAGGGAATGCCCGCCTTACAGGGGCAAGTATCGTGCAGGGCCCGCGCGGTCGAAGCGGGGACGGAAAGCTTGTACCTTAGGGGTACCGCCGCATGGTTTCGAATCGGCGAAGGAAGAACAAGGGACTTTGTCTCGGTTACAGAAAAAAAAAGACTTACTTCTGTTTGCTGGCTTTTTGGATTTATTTGCCTGCGGTATTGGTTGCACAGCATGACGGCCGGCCAGCCCGTCGACCTATCCTCCAGTGGCCCGACAGCAATGCAGGACACGAGGCAGGAATTGTGACACACATTTCACGGAGAAAAAACCACAGCTTTGGGCCACGAAAGTATGGTGACAGTCTAGATATTCCAGTCTCACAGCTTTTTCGTCCCGAGGGTATTTTGCTGGAGTACTGGATCGCGGCAGCAGAGGATCGCGTCGGGCCGGCGGCCCCGTTCCTGGATGGGGGGGCCAAGCTTTGCTGGCAAAGAATTTAAGAAACTAGCCCGCCGGAGAAGAGAGCACACCCTCCCGGTGAAAGCTATGTCAATTTTTCCCGGGGCGCATTCCCTGTAAGTCACGC
>NW_027159949.1:47846-48292 GCF_002600585.1 Cystoisospora suis
GGGAATGCGCCACTACAGGAACTCTACAAAATGCTAGAACGTTGGGGAGGGCGATCCTCCTCCGTTGTGCCTCCGGCCGGCCGCCAGTGAGACAAGCGGTGCCAGCGAAGGACTTTGCGGAGTCTATGGCTGTCCGCGATTACTACGCAGTGCAGCAGGGGAGAAAGGAGCCGCTGCCCCGCCCAGATCAGCCTTTACCGGCAAGGTTTCGAGCAATGACCAAGGGCTCAGCGACACAAGACGGTCCAGCAACTTGGCAGAAATATGGAGGTGAATGTTATACTGCGTTGAAGAGGCTCCGCGGGACAGCCAGGAAAGTGGCTCCTTGTGGAGCCTAAGAGATCTGAGGCCGAAGAACGAGGCCCCTTTGAATAATGACGTCAGATCGAGCTCGTGCGCCCGTGTGAGATCGGAACCGTGGCCCAACTGCGAACGTTCAGTGTGCG
>NW_027159950.1:0-2254 GCF_002600585.1 Cystoisospora suis
ATGATTCCCGTTGTTCTCTCCGAGGGTAGAAGTCAACCGAACGAATAATGGGACTCCTAAACTGGTGCCCGTATCCTCTATATCCCCCCTGATGGAAGTATCCCGGTCTCTGAAACTTAATCTCAGGCCTACGATGGTTAATTGTCCCTCGGCCAGGAGTCAACGGCGGCGGATTCCGGTTACCTTTCGTGGGGCTGCCATTCGTCCAGAGGTTTCCCTTCTTCAACACGATACACCACGTCGTGCTGGTGTACACCCCGAAAATAGTTGTACAACGTTTGTTGGCACCCTAGTAAATTACTTTCTGGTTCCCACCTTCTGGTCCTGTCCGTCCGTAGTACTTTATACCATCGTCTTTTAGTTCTCGGATCATCTCGGTGCTTGGAAATTCCTTGAACTTCATACTCGTTTCCATGTACTGGGACCTGCAGGCTAGTGTGAGATCGGAGTCCAAATTCATTCATTGTCACAGGTTTCAACAAGGATACATGGAATACCGGATGCACCCAAATAGATGGGGGCAGTTTCGAACGATAAGCCAATTGCCCTACTCTCGAAATGATCTTGAAAGGTCCACGATGTTTAAGACTCAGTGCTCTTGAATTGGCAGAGCCACTCATAGGTAAGTGTGACACTTTAAGCCAGACGTAATCCACTATTTGGAATCCAACTGGCCTACGTTTTCGGTTGGCGTATTTTTGTTGTGTCGCTTTTGCCCTCTCTAACTCTACCCGCGCTTTCCGCAGAATGACTTCTGCTTGAAGTGGTAAGTTTGCTGAGGACGTTGTTGTGGTTAAGTTATATTTCCTACATACAGCTTTACAAGGGATAAAACCATATAACATTTCAAAGGGTGAAGCTCGGGTACTAGATCGGATAGTGCTATTATATCCGAATTCCAGCATCGGTAAAGCATCTACCCATTCATGTTCATTCCTTAGTATTGCACAGCGTAACATCTGTTCTATGGTTTGATTGGTTCTTTCCGCAAGTCCATCCGTTTGCGGGTGGTATGCGGTGGACATTTTCAAGGTAATGTTCAAGCGTTTGCACATTTCTTGCCATACGTCACTCGTAAACCTGCTATCTCTATTGCTTATAATGGCGGCAGGCACACCGTGCAGTCGTATTACTTCTCTCACAAGCATTTTTCCCACTCTCTCGGCAACCGCAGTTTGGAACGTCGGTGTAAAGCGGGCCATTTTCGTTAATTGACACACTAAGGTTATTATGGCATCGTATCCCATATCTCCCTTAGGTAATCCCATTATCAAGTCAACATTCAATATTTCCCAAGGGTAATGAGGTGTGGGTAACGGATTCAACAACCCTCCGTATCGCGCATACGACGCCTTCCCCTGTGCACTTGCAATACAGGATTTCACATACCTTTTTGTATCACTTTTCAGGTCGGGCCACCAAAAGATCCTTTCAATGTCCAGGGTCGTCTTCCCAATTCTTGGATGTCCGGCCAACGCATGATCATGAAAACCTTGTAATATTTCCCTCCTAATGTTCTTGGGGGGGACGCATAGCTTCCAATTATTCTTGATCTTTACCCATAACAGTCCCCCTTCCCAATGATATTCTTTTCCATCCTCCACAACAGGTATATTGCTGTCCGCCTCTGGATCTGCTCGGAAATTCTCACAGATTGGTAGAATGTCTCCGAAATCTTCACATTGATGGTAAGCCCTCTCCCATTCCAAACGTCGGCTTGATCGTTGGTCATTTCCTCTCGTGCTGATGCTTGGGAGTTCCGACCGAATAGAGATACTGTTCATATAATCCGGGCATCTGCTCAAGGCGTCTGCCACTAAATTCTGTTTCCCTGGCTTATGCACGACTCCGGAATTGAAATCGGCCAATTTATCTTGCCAATATCCCAATCTGGTTGTTACCTTTTTCTGCGTCAGCAGGCGACTAAGAGTTGCATGATCTGTTTCTCTGGTTACCAACCTCGTTCCGATAAAGTGTTTCCACTTTGTTAAGGCGTACACAATAGCCAACAGCTCACTTTCATAGGCGGGATAATATTCCTCTCGATCTGACTTCCTTTGAGATTCAAAGGCGATTGGGAACCCTTCTTGCTCCAGGACAGCTCCTACAGCATACTTGGACGCGTCGGTTTTGATCACCATGGGCAAATCCGGGTTAAATATCCTTGTCATTGTCACATTCACTAGGGCCTCCTTCAGGTCAATCACAGCCTGGGAGTGTTTGGGTCTCCACACCATGTAATGATTCTAGGGTC
>NW_027159951.1:0-665 GCF_002600585.1 Cystoisospora suis
TTGCTCTCCTGTAACCTCACAACATCCCACCATTCCCACGTACTCCACCAAAGGTCCATCGCTCATTTCTTCATCCTCGTTCGTAGTACTCACTCCTCTCTCTTCTCCTGTCATGACCCTTGCCGATTCTTCACCCATTCTGGGAAACACTGACACGGTTCTTTCTTGGTCTTCAACAAGCATCTTCGTTAATTTAGGCATAAGTCCCGCCTCCTTCAGAAAATCCCATCTTAGGATGACTTGGTGTCCTATACGCGCAACTAGGAAACGTTGACGCATCACACACTCTCTCACACTTGTTATCAGGTTGGAGATTCTCCCTATCACCTTAACTTGTTGCCCTAATGTGGTCACAATACTCCTTTTCCGAGATACATTCTCAATACGTCCTACGAAATATTCAGCACATGCAGGATGAATCAGGTTTTCTGTAACACCCGTACTCAAGAATGCCGCCCACTCACGACCTTCTAGTACTATCTTCTCCACGGGTAACTCTATTTCTTTCGCTGACACTTCACCTATTTTTGAACTCATTTTTCCCCACATGCACTGATCAACACGCGATTTCATCACGTATGGTTTCTTCTTACCACAAAGGCTTTCACTTGACGATCGAACTCTATCACTTTTGGTCTTTTGCCTTTTGCTTCCTACAATTACCT
>NW_027159951.1:906-1132 GCF_002600585.1 Cystoisospora suis
CTTCGTCCCATCTTCATACACGTTTCTTCGACACATCCTGACACTTCATCATATGTCAGACATTAGACTCCCACATCGAATACTTGTTAATCCCATGCACTCTCATCTCTTCTGACTTCTCTTTCACATCTTCTGAACTCTCCTCTATTCGTTCCTCTTGTTCCGACCCCTTCTTCATCATACTTCCTACTTACTCCGGCTAGATAAACTCACTAAAACGACTTCC
>NW_027159952.1:0-253 GCF_002600585.1 Cystoisospora suis
ATAAACTCACTAAAACGACTTCCACGCTCTGTTTCTCTTTCCCACTTCTCTCCACCTGGTTCACACAAACGCAAGCTCCATGGTTCTGTTTCTTCTCCTCTACTTGACATTCGTTTCTGACGCTGGGTGGCTCCTTCTGCTTCTAGCTTCGGCTCCTTCATGGTTCTGACCTCACTCTTCTCTATTTCTTAATTCGTTTTCACCCTACACGACCCTTGGTCACTCTTTCTTTTCTGCTCGGACAACTTCTGTC
>NW_027159953.1:0-388 GCF_002600585.1 Cystoisospora suis
ACGTGTGAGATTCGATCGAGTGTTCGAAAAGAGGCGAAAGTGTTCGGAAGAGTTTGTGTGTTAAGATTATCGACGATTGGGTGGAACGACGGAGTGAGAGCAGGTGGGCACCAAAGGATTGAACAAGCCGAAGAAGATTTTCCAGCCAGTCCATGAGCGAGGACGTGTCCGAAGAGTCGAAGAGTGCCAATGAGCCATGCCAAAAGATCACATAAAGAGAAGTAAAGATTGTGCATGAGGTAGAAGTTGGGAAAGGCTTGTGAGCTTCTGTGATTGAAAAGAATGTGTGTTGGAGTAGGAGTAAGAGTGAGCTTAGGGAAGAAGAGTTTGACCGTGAAAGACCACGGCGGGAAAGAGAGTCAGGAGTGTGGAAAAGCAACTTGAGATT
>NW_027159954.1:0-325 GCF_002600585.1 Cystoisospora suis
CGAGTGTCCGAAAAGAGGCGAAAGTGTTCGGAAGAGTTTGTCTCTTAAGATTATCGACGATTGGGTGGAACGACGGAGTGAGAGCAGGTGGGCACGAAAGGATTGAACAAGCCGAAGAAGAGTTTCCAGCCAGTCCATGAGAGAGGACATGTCCGAAGAGTCGAAGAGTGCCAATGAGCCATGCCAAAAAATCAGATAAAGAGAAGTAAGGATTGTGCATGAGGTAGAAGTTGGGAAAGGTTTGTGAGCTTCTGTGGTTGAAAAGAATGTGTGTTGCAGTAGGAGTAAGAGTGAGCTTAGTGAGGAAGAGTTTGACCGTGAAAGA
>NW_027159955.1:0-154 GCF_002600585.1 Cystoisospora suis
AGGGAAAAGGTAAAAGTAGTAAAGAACAAACTGAAAAGAAGAGAAAAATAAAGAAAGGATTGAAGTTTAAGGAAAGAGTTTGGCCGGTTTTGGCGACAGAACGACTGGTGGAAGCCAACTGGCATGGAAAGATCTTGGGGCTGCATGCGAACTG
>NW_027159955.1:695-930 GCF_002600585.1 Cystoisospora suis
GCACGAAAGGATTGAACAAGCCGGAGAAGAGTTTCCAGCCAGTCCATGAGAGAGGACATGTCCGAAGAGTCGAAGAGTGCCAATGAGCCATGCCAAAAAAATCAGATAAAGAGAAGTAAAGATTGTGCATGAGGTAGAAGTTGGGAAAGGTTTGTGAGCTTCTGTGGTTGAAAAGAATGTGTGTTGGAGTAGGAGTAAGAGTGAGCTTAGTAAGGAAGAGTTTGACCGTGAAAGA
>NW_027159956.1:0-195 GCF_002600585.1 Cystoisospora suis
GAAGAAAACAAAGATAAGGGGAAAAGTAGTAAAAAACAAACTGAAAAGAAGAGAAAAATAAAGAAAGGATTGAAATTTAAGGAAAGAGTTTGGCCGGTTTTGGCGGCAGAACGACTGGTGGAAGCCAACTGGCATGGAAATACCTTGGGGCTGCATGCGAACTGCATGCGCGGCTAGCTGATGTCAGCTGGGCCG
>NW_027159956.1:587-963 GCF_002600585.1 Cystoisospora suis
CTGAGGAAGAGACGTGTGAGATTCGATCGAGTGTCCGAAAAGAGGCGAAAGTGTTCGGAAGAGTTTGTGTGTTAAGATTATCGACGATTGGGTGGAACGACGGAGTGAGAGCAAGTGGGCACGAAAGGATTGAACAAGCCGAAGAAGAGTTTCCAGCCAGTCCATGAGAGAGGACATGTCCGAAGAGTCGAGGAGTGCCAATGAGCCATGCCAAAAAATCAGATAAGGAGAAGTAAAGATTGTGCATGAGGTAGAAGTTGGGAAAGGTTTGTGAGCTTCTGTGGTTGAAAAGAATGTGTGTCGGAGTAGGAGTAAGAGTGAGCTTAGTGAGGAAGAGTTTGACCGTGAAAGATCACGGCGGGAAAGAGAGTCAGGA
>NW_027159957.1:0-773 GCF_002600585.1 Cystoisospora suis
AGAACCGAGACTTTAATTCGTCTGTTTATGGCCGAACCTTTTGACCGACGGCCCCCCGTCGTGAAATCTTCGCTGGTTACCTTTTTCTTTCTCGCTTGAGAGAGGAGCACCCGCTCAGAGGAGGAGCCGGTAGACACTCAGTCGGAGTTTGGATCCATAACCTGATGTCAGAGATTTTGCACTGACCCGTCTCAGATCCATGTTAGAACCATGCGAATCTTGCTACCTCAAGGAAATTAGGGGTAGAAAGGGAGTAAGCAGTAGACAAAGTATGGTGAGAAATAGAGTAGTAAACGTAAAGTAGGTTCGCTAACAGTGTTAGGTGGGTGTTACCGATGTCAGAGTTTTTTGGAATCTCGAAGCGTGCTAGTAAAACTAGGGTTAAAACTTTAATCTCGTCGTAACTTTTAAGCCTGTAGTAAAGAATGACGTTTAGGGTTGATAACCAGTTGAAAAAGGAGGGAATTCCTGTGTTTAAGGATAGGTCCTGCGTAGAAACGAGCGGTCGGAGAATCCGACCAGTGATCTGACCTCTTCGGCGAGCGAACCGAGCGAGGGAGGCGCGGAGACGCCGGAGTCAGGAGACAGACGAGTCGAAGAAGGACACGAAGCGGGGGAGAAGATTGATTATGAAAACAGGGGGACAATTTTTATTGAGAGGAAGTGGTTTCCTCTAAATTGAGTTGATCGAGTGCTTTTCGTGACCGAATGAGTGGAACTGAGGAAGTGCCGTGGTGTTGAGTTTCACCTCCTGTCACGGATCTCAGAATTCT
>NW_027159958.1:0-1239 GCF_002600585.1 Cystoisospora suis
CACGACACTTCCCCAGCTCCACTCATTTGATCACGAAAGCACTCGATCAACTCAATCTAGAGGAAATCACTCCCTCTCCACAAAAAATGTCCCCTCATTTTCCATGATTAATCTTCACCTCACTTCGTGTCCTTCTCCGGCTCGTCTGTCTCCTGACTCCGGCGTCTCCGCGCCTCCCTCGCTCGGTTCGCTCGCCGAAGAGGTCAGAACACTGGTCGAATTCTCCGACCGCTCGTGTTCTACGCAGGACCTAACCTTAAACACGGGAATTCCCCCCTTTTCCAAAGGTTAACCACCCCAAAACGTCACTCTTTACTACAGACTCTAAAGCTACGACGAGATTAACGTTTTAGTCCTAGTTTTACTAGCACGCTTCGAGATTCCAAAAACTCTGACATCGGTAACACCCGCTTAACACTGTTACTGAACCTACTTTACGTTTACTAACCTATTTCTTATCATACTCCGTCTACTGCTTATCCTCTTTCTACCCCTAATTTTCCTTAAGGTGGCTAGATTCGCATGGTTCTAACATTGATCTGAGGCGGGTCAGAGCAAAATCTCTGACATCCAGGAAGGGCCAAGAGAAGGTCGATCGCCGGGAGCAACCCTGCGAGGTTAGAGGAAGTCGGAGAGGCCAGGGACCGACCCTCACGGAAGGCGAAGCTACCGAACTGGACTGCCAGAACGCCGAGTTAGGCGCCGAAGAGGCTAGATCGACATCTTAGGTTCTTCGCCGACGGTACTAGTTGGAGGTGGACGAAGCCTACGCTGAGTCAACAGGCTATGGGAGACGACCAGTCCACGCCCAGTCGAGATACCAACCCTTCGGGACGCCGAAGTCGAGTTCGCGTAGTCTCAGGACGCCAAGAATCATTTCAAAACGCCGCCAGACTTAGACTCCCTCTCTCGATGTTAAGACACCCAGTATTCCACGTGTCACTCCTCAGACCGGTAGTGGAGGAACCCGAGCACCTTAGGAGAACACCAGAAGTTCAGGCACCCGTCCGCCAGGAAGAGTATGTACTTGAAGCCATCCTGGACCACCGGGGATCACGAACAGGCACTGAGTACTTAGTGAAATGGCTAGATGGCTCGACCACCTGGGAACCAGAAGGAAACTTAGCGAATGCCGGGGAGTTCCTTAGGAGATACCACAGAGGACGAAACCGGAAAGCAAAGCACGGTCTTAGTCAAAAGGGGAAGGGGTGCCAGCGACCTCTGACGAACACTCGACAC
>NW_027159958.1:1415-5118 GCF_002600585.1 Cystoisospora suis
CAACTGGGTTGTACGATGGCTATTGATGTACTGTGTGTGACTCGATTGGTGCAAAGACCCACTGCTGCCTAAATTGATCGGTAGCTACGAACCCGGCACTTCCGTCGAAGTGAACCAGCCGAACCGACTGGTATTACAGTACCCGCCTGGATGCACATCGGGCCGCCCCGCTGCGCGCTGCCCTTCCGTCGCCCGTCGCTGGCTTGTCTGCAGTGGGGCCCCCTTGTTCAGCCTATCCTCTGCGGCCAATTTCCGCTCCATTCGGCGGCCCAGGTTTAGGGGCTGCCCTGTCGGTCCCTGACACGGGGAGTTCCCCGACGTCGTGTCAGTGCATGCGCGTCAGTGAGGCCGTACTTGCGCCTTTTGGCCTCCGTCAGGTGGTTAATCCTGGCAGGGTAAGAAGCTCAGCTGTCTACCGTTGTAGGAGTGCTTACAGGCCAGGTTGGGAGTGGATCGAAGAACAGTAAATAAGCCGAAATGAAAAGCAATAACTAAGAAAAGTAGAAAAAAGGTCCTACACACAAACTAACAAGAAATGAAAACAATAAAACAACAAAACTGACTAGGAAGAACCCTAAACCCTAAGCTGATGAGTGCGTGACCCCTAGGCTGTCAGAAGCCGAGAATTGGCGGTTCGCCCGAACCACGGTAGAGTGTAATCTGCATACAGTGCGTGAAGTTGACGAGTTCCGGCCAATGGATTGGCTCTGATGCTCACTCCGGGTTTACGTGGGTGACAGCGAGGTCCTATCTTTGTCAGGCCTTGGCTAGCCCTCTCGGTTGCTCCGATGTTGGGCCGCTACGGGCCGTTTTCCCCCGTTAATACCTCGCATACGACGTTTCCAAATGGACGGGGACGCCCTACGTGCTCACACTAAAGGTGTCGCCTCCCCAGAAGGCTTCAGATCATTCAGGGCCTAGCACAGCTGTCGCCGGAATCCTGACGGGTTGTTGTTCGGCCTCGTCCGACCGAGCTCCTCTTCATTCTCAGTTCCCTCAAACTGAAACGAACCGACTTAATGAACTTGGGAGGTTCTTTCGAAAAATGAAGTTCGGTCCGCGATCACTCTCGAAGGTTAGACGACTGTGCGTCACACGTGCAGACGCATCGGCTCACGGTACCAAACGGACCTGTCGTCCAGACACGTCTATCGGTCATAGATACAACCTCAGGAAAAGGAAGACACATTGTTTGACAATCGAAAGCATCAAACAAGGGGCTTTCACTCTTGCTCACCATCGTTTTTTTCTTTTTTTCTCCTTCGCTCTTCTGTTTACCTCCTTTTCTGTTTTTCTGCTTCTGTTTTGTCTGCCCGCCGCCTTGGGTGTAGGCACACACACCGCCCTCCAGGAGTTCTTCGGTCGTGCGGGTTGTCACGTCCCTAGTCGTTCAGGAGCGCTGTCTTCCTTTCACTCCGGCTAGATCTGCTCCAATTATATTCTGAACTTTTAAGAGACGCACGGATACACACCGCCGCGAATACTGCTCAGCCTCTCCTGTTCCCCAAACTACCTGACCGATTCGATGAGTTTTGAGCAATCTTGCCGAGCTCTTGCCACATATTATGCCTTTCACCATCTTAACTAGGGGAGTGACAAGACCCACGTTGATCGGGTGTGGTGCTCTTTCCTTAGACCGGTGGGACAAGTTTCTAACTACCCCGATCTCCGTCCCATAAGTAGCCCTCCATTCACCACGTCGTTGACTCTCCCCTATCATGGTGAGTAATATACGTTCATATGGGTTGATCATCCCTACCGATAACATCAGGCTCTACTTTTGTTGAGGACACTATCAGATTAGAGGGTATAAACACGAGTTCAAAGAGTCAGTGCACAAAGCTTTGAAACGAGTCCTCCAATATGCTGGGAACAGGTGCTCTTAGGTAGACTGGAGCTGTCGAGTGCAGTGGGACCTTAAGGAAGCAATGTGTTATCCGTAGACTGAGGGGGTTCTTACTATCAGCTGAGAGAAAACTGTTCTAGGCTCCTTAAAAGGTCAAAGTCTAGTCATACCAGGTAGACGTGAAGTCGTAACAACCGAACTTCTAGTGGTGTTAGGTTTTAAGGCACAGTAGTAAAGTTGAAGGAGTTTCGAAGGTGTTCCAGGGAACTCACTCAATTATTCAAAGGGTGACAAATAGCTTAGAGTTTAGGTTAGAACAGATAATTTGTGTTAAGTACGAAGCGTGATGCTTCCAATGTGAAGATGTCGACGATGACCCCATCGAGTAGTTCCGACCGTCCACAAGCCCAGACCGGCTAGTCGGGCGGAGAGGTGAGAAAAGCTCGGGGGATGGGAAAGGATGAAAAAAAAAGACGCAGGGAGAGTAAAAAACAGGTGTCTTTCAGGAAGTGTTTTCTTTTTGTGGGGTCAAGTGTGGGAAAAAAACGTTTCGAGTGTCGTCCGTTGAGGACAGCGGTGTGTGTGCGTGTGTCTGGCAGTTCGAACTCGCGTGTAATCCTCTACCTATGAAAGAGAGAGGAGCCTATCCCGACGGTACCCATTCAAATCCTTAATTCGGATACAGGAACTCCCGTTTCGTGAAACTCCGAACCCATCCTAACACTTTTCGGGCGACTTGTGCAGGTCAAATCCGCCGAGTGTCCACCTGCACACCGTCGATCACTTTGACCAGGCTGAACCGCCTGTTCACCCACAAGCGAAACAGATCTCTGGACCCACCACTCCACTACGGCTTTTAGGTGAGATCCTTCCGTACTCTAAGAATTTGGTGGCTCGTCCTTAACC
The DNA here is from genome assembly GCF_002600585.1 of Cystoisospora suis. Classification (NCBI taxonomy): domain Eukaryota; phylum Apicomplexa; class Conoidasida; order Eucoccidiorida; family Sarcocystidae; genus Cystoisospora; species Cystoisospora suis. The sequence goes on from NW_027159958.1 coordinate 4,168, forward strand.
GCTACTAATCTATGTATCGCAACGTGTCTGGGCGTGAGACCCTTGATCTGTGGTTAGTCCGTGTCTAATCCAGGGGACAGACCGGCAATCGTGACATACCCTAGCCCTATATCCGGCGCTTGGATTCCACATCTCTTTTTGCGACTGACGCAGTGGTCTCTGCTACACTTTCCATGCATCTACCTGTACGACGCTCCGCGAAACAGGCGTGCAGCTGTCAGCGTAGATGCGGAACGAATACGAAACGAGCCAGTTCATGATATGCGTAGAGGAGATTCCTCGGGTCAGTAAGGTGTCTTGTCCGACATTTTTGTACGAGTGAAGAGCCCTCAAACTGCGTGGTGCGTGCCGCAGCGGACGCCGGATCCTCATGCCAGGGTTCAGAGCAAACGGCTGAGGAGGAAAAACGTAGATGCCCCCCGTCTGAACAAATCCCACACTGACAGCAACGCTGCTCCCTGAAATACTAAGGCCTTTCTTTGAAACTTTTATCACGCCCCTATCTACGTACTTCCACCAGCAGGGGACCGCCACTCAACCACACAAACCCCAGGTCAAAAGAACTCGCATGCACAGAAAGGCCCCCAGGAAGGGGTGGCCGCGCCTGTCTCCACAGTCGTTCATCCGCGTAAGCGTTCGGTCGCCCCAGCCCCAGGATCTTCCCTGCATGAATTTGCCTTCTTTCGTCCGTGTACAACTCAGACTGCCTCATATCCTGGCCCGGTTCCTGCCCGACTGTTGTGCTTTCAATAATACAATCTTTGTGTGAGGGTCCACGCTTTAGGCGGTGTCGCAGTGGGGTTCTCACTGCGTTCTGCACTCACTCACCCACTGTTTTCTCAACGTAGCAGTTACCGTAGCTGTAGGTGAATGCTGTACCGAAGGCGTATCTACTGAGATACTGCAGAACATATAAATGCAGCTTCTACTTTCATCCCTTGACTGCGATTA
>NW_027159959.1:0-250 GCF_002600585.1 Cystoisospora suis
CTCCTTCGTTGATTGGCGAAGCGTTGTTGGGCTAATTTGGCCTTGTCCAATTCCATTCTGGCCCTTTGGAGAATGACTTCGGCTTGTAGGGGGAGATTGGCTGCTGGCACTGTCATAGGGAGACCGTATTTCCGACATACAGGTTTGTTAGGCACGAATCCATATAACATTTCAAAAGGTGAAACCTTGGTACTCGCACGAATTGTACTATTATAAGCAAATTCTAACATAGGTAACACTTCTACCCATT
>NW_027159960.1:0-13145 GCF_002600585.1 Cystoisospora suis
AGGCTTTGGCGGGCATATCACAAAGTAAACAACAGCTAGCCCACGTGTCACGGCGGTTGCTCAGACATTAGTATATTTTCCCAAGTAGGACTCCTTTTCTTCTCGCTCTCCTTCCTTTTTCAAAAAAAATAGGTAGAAGGGAGATCTCGTTAAGTGGGTGTAAGGCGTATTCTTCGAAATATGTTCCTTCGATGTGAGACCACCGGTGTGTGACAGGTTTTGGTCAAAAAGAGAAGGTTCACTCTCGGGATGGAGAACTCAAAAGAGTAAGACGATCAGTGGTTCGATTCGCTTTCGCAAAGAACCACCAAACTATCTAACTTGGATCAGAAGCAAAGTGTTCTGCCTATTTCATAAGAGGTTCACAGGTAACCCTCGCGTTCGGACTGGAAGAGTTAAGCCTAACCCACTTCGGAGGAGAAGGAAAAGGTGAAACCTGTCGATCGCTTGGGGATCAAATGCGACAACCTCGAGTCTGACCTCTGCACCTTAGAGGATAGAGGCCATCTCCCGACGCTAGTCTAGCTCTTCGGACCCAAGTACACCAGTTCAGTCAAGGGCGGTTCTTGTGTGTACATCATGGAACGAGGACGATGCTCGATGCTGAGGTGTGAATGCATTNNAATGCCTTGAATACAGTCCCGTTTGAAAGACCCTCCTTGCATGCGTCTGTGTGCCTCAATAGTTGAGTGTTTCCTCTCCTTGTTCTAGATAGATCACACAGTGATAGACTTTCTTCTCATAAAGAGAAGTCGAGTGAGCGAGCGTACGCACAGTTAACGTTTTTTTTTTCTTAGACATCCTCGGGATATCTCGAGCCTCTCCTTGCAGTTCATTCCAAAAGAGATGACGGATGCATGCATATGCGCAAATACACGTGAATCTCCAGACACAGAGATGACGGAGAGAAGACGGAAGAGTTCTAACTTCGTATTCGAGTTATAAACTCATGCGAGTTTCACCCTTGCGCGCTTCTTCCGAGTGTTGAGGGAGGGTGATGGTGGTCATGTCGACCAGCGAAGGAGCGATCTTTCTCCAGTTTTCCACGCAGCCATCTACCTAGCTAGCAGATCGTCCTCGAGTCGCAGACTCTCGTCTGTTCTTTGCATGGGCTCTTTGAATGATGGGAATGGTGAGTGGGAAGACGCTTGAGCTGTTTTCCCCTCTATGCTTTTTTAAGTTCTTTTGCTGCAGGTAAACAGGGCAACATGTACAGCTGTCTGTTTAGTCTGAATGTTTGAGACAAACAGGCCAAGAAATGACGAGTGACTGGTAACGCCGGGGTGTAGATACACCTCAGTCTATCATACTCGGTCAACGCTCAACACACTCCCAAGAAGTATGGGGGCTATATATATGTATGTATACATAAGAAAGTTAATATTTACAGGATAAGAAGAGCGGCGGAGGTCCGTTGTCTGTGAGCTAGAGATCAGCACCTCAGAGTGAATCCTGAGTGTGCAGCAATCGTGCTTCCAAGGCCAGAAGTCCATGCAGCTGCGTCTGTGTACGTGCTACTTTGATATCTCGCTTCCATTCGTCATCCAGTACATCTCTGTTCCCATCGGAGTACTTCTCTTTTCTTTAGATTCCTTCTCTACAACAGCTTTCAGGATAGACGGCAGTTTGCAGGCAGTCCAACAGAGAGACGCGTCGTGTTCAGTCAGTCTCTCTGAGCGTCACTGGGCATCATCACTGTCGTCAGTATAAAAAAAGCACGACATAAAAAAATAAGATGCTTTCTCTCGCTCCTTTACGGGGAGAGGCGAGTCAACAAAGAGACAGTGGCCAATAAAACCTCTGATAGCACTGCGATAAATAGGCACCTTCACATCTACGGACAATAAAACGAAATGAGAAATGATGCTCTTGTTCACTCCTGTGAGCATCACTAGGCATCATCTTGGCCATAGTAGATAAAAGGAGACGAAATAGAAAGAGGCGCTATCTCTCCCTCTTTGCATAAAAGCCCAACCGGGCGCCACTCTGCAGTCAGGAAGAGCAAAAAATAAAACTTCCTTCCTTCACGGTGGAAATTCATGTACCCGCGGAAACAATTACGAGCAGACCCTCGTAGGCACAGTTCACATATACTGGGGGGCCTCGTCATCACAGACCAGGCAGCAAATTTCATTCGCCTCATCATTTAGCAACGAGGAAATTAGCTCAGCTAGCTGTCCCTGCCGTTGTTCTTGTTGGTTCCACGGAGAATAACCATTCATAATATCCCGCCACCCGGACTTCCTTGGCCCACATCGACCAAACCACACAGGTCGTTGCTCTCAACGCCGAACTCTTCCAGGGCCTGGATGTTCCTCATCGACAGATGCACTGTACCTGAGCAACACTCACTCTGACGTCAGGCATTCTTCTTCTGTTCAAGTGAAGGCTCCTGGGTCAAAAGTTTCAAAGGATGCGTGTGCGTGGAGTCTACACAGCACACACTCGGTTTGAATGGAGGGTACCAAACCCACCTGTGAAAGTCAGCTTGGCGTCCTGTTTTAGTTGCTTTGGTGTTGTTGTTGCCCTAACCTCCTCTACGGGATGGTGTACGGCCGCACCGTCAGCCCTAGCCAGTGCCGAAGCTAACGCAACCGCCGCCAGGGCAATGATTCCCGGTGTAGTACTTGCCCACTTTGTCAAACTCCTGAGAGCCTCTACAACCTGCTCAGTCATTCCTCCTTTTCTTCTCTCACAGGACACCTCTCCTAATACCCCCTTAACTTCGACAGAGAACATCAGGCCCAGCTTATGGCACATACGTGAACTGTCATTCCCAGACCTCGTCGAAAGCGACTTGAATGATTTCGCCTCAGCGGCCGCTGCCTCGGCTTTCGACGGCCACTCTTTGGACATACACATGAGAAAGACATTCGCAAGTTTCCACAGCCCGAGCACTGCCGTCAGAAACATGGCGGACAAAAAAAGTCACGAGTTCTCGCCGTACAACTTCGACCGCGATGAGCTTGAGAAACACTTCCTCCTAGAGCGTGGCTTATCGTCGCTTTGCTGTCTCTCTTCGGCATGAAGTACGTCTTCTCCATGCAAGGTCTCCAGGTTATGGACAGCTGGCGCCACGTCAACGTTGTTCAGACTGCTGTGCGATGCCGCAGAGCCGATTCCTGCTGAAGCAAGTACCGGGAGACACCACTGCGAAACGGAAGTAGAATTTACAGCTGCGACAGAAAGCGCAGCCGCCTCGAGCAACGCAAAGGTGTTAATCTGCATGATGCTAACACCCTTGAGTGGACTCAAAAGTGGTTCCCCGGGGGACAGCTTGACCCGGAGTGGAGGGCAGCAATCGATGGGGACACTAGGCCATCAGCGCGGGATATGTCGTGAAGGCCAAGACGGGGGCCAGCACAGTCCTCTTTCTACGATCAAGCACGAACGACTTCACCGTTGATGCACTGTGGACACTCTAAAAAATGCCAGTGTCTTATGGTACTTCGAGATCACACTAAGAAACCGCTCACACTGCAGTAGTTTCACTTCTGATACGCTTGTCACACTCTACAAAGTCTCCCTTGACCGGTGTTCGGGCACTCACTCACACAAAGGCAGACACTGAAGAAGAAAGCATCAGTGTGGATGCAAAGGCAAGATCGCCTTCGTTACTCGTGCTATCGGACTGCTTAGGCTGCGGACGTCCCATCGGACGATACCACCGCCGTTGACAAGGAGACACGTACGGGACGCACCAAATGTGTGGTGCGGGCCTACATGGAGGTTCGAAGCAACAGTCTAGACCGGTCATGGCAACGGCAGCAAAGTCCAGGAACTGCCGTGGCCGAACTGCCAAACCGCGCCTAAGGCGCGAGAGGAGTGATAGAATCATAGCTCTCTCTGCAGCACGGCGTAGTCAAGGCCGGACACAGGACAGCCCCGGAAGAGCTGACATCCGTTCGAAGGAACGTTAAGAAATGAGTTAATGTTGTCACGCAAGCCGAGGATTTATTCTCGTCTTCAACGTCTCTTCTAGTTTCTTTAGATTCGAAGAAATGCCGAAGAAAAAGAAGTCGAACACAGGTAGAATAACACACATGTATACGAAGCAACTCTTCTTACATAGAGGTCACTCGAGACATGAACAGAATGATCGATCGGTTCCGAAGAAGACAGATCACAGAATCTTCTCTCGTTTCAATTTACTATCTGGAGTGGCCTTCCTCCTTTTCTTCGTCTTTTCTTTTCTTGCCATCATCTTTCTTTTATGGTCTTCTCACGAAATCATATTGCCTTCCGCGCAGCTGGAGGGCTCACGTTGTATACACTTTTTTGTAGCTAGACCGATGTGAGATCGGCATCATTCAGAACAGCAAGTCTTGTGCCGGGGAGTCAACAACGGCCGTTGTTAGTCATTCACTACTCAGTCGAGAATTGAGTACAGTCGAGTATCGAGTACAATACTGCTACCGGCTTGGACGACTGTTCTGCGGTAAGCACTAGGCGTGTGACGCCTGCGGTTCAACCGCGAGCTTCAGAACTCCGGGAAGGCGCTGGGCCCGATGTGCGAGAGGCGGAGTGTCGCCACATACCGGCTGCCGCAGCACAGGGCAAAATCTCTGAAAATCGGCACACTCCAAACCTCAAGCACCTGCAATGGTAGTATAGTGTATGTAAACAAGATGTCCAGTTTGTGTTTTTTTCTTGCAACACCAAGCGTTGCTGATGACTTATGTGTACGGCGGTGAGGACGGCGATCTCTTGTAGCTTGGACATGATGAAGACGGAGAAAGAAAACCGTCAGGAAAAGGAGGAATGAAAAAAGAATAGATACTGTGACATAAACAGTGTAGAGAAAGAAAGGAAAGAGAAGGTAAGAGAGAAGAAAAAAGAAAAAAGTCCAAATACTTACTTCATAGCGTTTCACAGAATTCGCTAAGAAACGATGGCATGACGTACGAGAAGATCTCTCGCTATGGGACTTGCCCTCGGTACACAGTCAGTTGGTCAATGGCACAGTGTGGGGTACATGAAGTGACGAAGGAGAAAATACACTGTGAAACCGGAGACGTACATACCTATGTCTGTATGCGTGTACGTACGCATGTCGTAATGCCGGACACGCATAAGAAAGATCAGTGACACATGTTCTTTAACTTTCTTCCCGTTGTCTTTTTTCCTGCTTTTCCATGGTTGACAGGCTTTGTTACACTAACCCCAAGTGTATGTCCATAAATATACGCAGATGCACATATGTGCAGATAAAGATACCTTTACATAGACATATACATATATATACGTATGTATATATACGAATACTATGTAAGTATGCGTCCATTCTGTAGTATCGCAATGCGAGAGTTCTCCACCTGTGTACATTACGGAACTAGGATGATGATGATGTGCTAGTGAATCTAATGTAGCAGAGCTATACATGCATGTATACGTGCATGCGTCCTATCTTTAGAAAAGAGCTGCGAATACACTCCGAAGATTCCTCGTCTCCTAGAACTCTTGCATGCCTCTGGTTGCCCCAGTCCCTGAGAGATTGTCTCGTTGTTGTTGTCGTCGTCGTCAGAGTTTCTAGTGAGAGCGTTTCTTTTCATAGTGTTGAGTCGAGCAAACAAGTGTGTCTACAGCTGCTGATTCGGGTACTAAGCCAATTGAAGGTATCAGCATCAGTAAGGATTGATGCCGAAAAGAGAAAAACGAAATCGCTATTCCTGCCGGCTTCGCTCTCTTAAGCTCTCACCAGGGTGATGACTATCGCTGGAATGTAAGTGGAACGTATAGCGATGATGTGTGTGAATCCTTTAAATCTTTCCGGAGGCCTGACATATGGTGAAAACACTGTGTGAGCAGACACACATGTCTCTGCATACAGGGCGGCAGAGGGGAAGAGACCAAAAAGCTAGGGGAAGGATCTTGAAGGATCCAAGAGGGGAGAGCGAGAGAGAGAAAACGTCGCGGAGAGAACATACCAACTGGTAGCTCACCACAAAGGCGTACCAAGAGTCATACCTACTCACGAAGTAACTCGCATGCAGTTTGTTTCCTTCTCAAAGGTAATCCGCGTGATTTCTATCCTCCATTGTCGTTTCTGTCTAGCATCGATATCATCCGGGTGTTTATCATGCATGTATTCCGATAGGGAGAGGAGGCATACATCCAGCTGACAGAATGCGTACCGCTATGCATACGTAAATGTTGTGCAAAACGGCAGTGAGTGCGTGTACGTGACAGAAGTATACACGAGTGCCTAGGTACGATTGATAAGGTGTCCAGATGATGCAGTCGACAGATTTGTGGGACGGGGGAATAAAATGTTAATCTCTTCATTGAGTAGCGGAGGAAAGGGGAAGGCGACGGTCTGTCTCTCCTATTTCTTCTTTCTCCTGCTCTGGGCTTGGAGTGCATATACATCAACAGTAATACAGAGCTGTTTCTGCCTTGGTCATCGCGTGGTATGAAAGTTGCAGATTCACAAAAGAGATGATAGTTTTATCTGTGCTTCGATGTGGACTTGTATGTGATTCCCTTCCTTCTTTCACGTGGATGTCAATCTCCTGGGTGTAGTACATGTAACCGTGTGTATCTCTTCACGCCTACTTCATAGCAGTGAAAGCCAGGATATAGCGAATGGATAGATATGCATGTATGCTTTCTAGAAGCAATAGAGACCCCTAGAACGCGTCCATATACATATATATATATACAGAGATAGACTGGGGGACTGTATAATGAATAGATCTCGACATACAGACAGATATGCTGATCAATGATACACATAGATATGGACAAACGTAGACACTGATATACAGATATAGAATAGATAGGAAGGGAGATACAGATAAAAAGAGGTATGTATAGCGACCTACACGAAGGACAGAAGAGATACAGATTTCGAGTTACAGAGAGATATCGACAGCCAGAAACATGACCTCAACCAAATTAGATACAATAAGGTGGAGGGACTTGAATGCTAACAATACCCCTGCTCCTCGTGTTCAGTTTTCTTTAGACTTCTTACTCGAATCTCCTCTCCTACACACAACCCATCCCTACCTTTCCTCTTCTGTCCACTCGACAGTTTGTCCGAATCATCTTTATCTGTAGACACTTCTCTAAGGACAGACACATGCTCCCTGTGCGATAAATATGAAGAGAAACACGTGGCTTTTCTTCGTTTGCGAAGGAGTTCTTTGTGTGCGGGGGAACAACGAAGAGAAAACAGATAAAACTAAGGGAATTTTCTTTTCTTAAACCCTTCTTTCTTCTTCAAAGTCTAAACCCTAAACTTCTGTTACCAGTGTGACGAAGGGTTTGGTGATGTTCAGCAGCCTCACCTCTGTTCATGACGAGACAGGGCCTCAGTTGAGGTGTGTGACAATACGAAGTTTCAAAACGTAATAAGCTCATCATCTACTTCTGAGATCTCTTCTCTCCGGCAGCTAACAAGATAAGGAGCTTTTGACAAAAAGACTGTTCTCTTCCCGGGCAATCACATCCGAGGACCTCTTGTTTCTCAGTCTCTCCGGTCTTCAGCATGAGTATGCTTCGTGACCATTGCGAAAGTTCAACAGTCTGGCTCGACGGACCTCTCCCAAAACACTGCATAGACCCGGGCACTATTTTCAAAAGACTGTACAAGGCATCGAGGAGGGAGTAAAGACTTCGCGCTTGTACACATAGTCCACCCAGACTGTGTGAGCTTGCGTGTAGTAGCGAAATTTTGTATAGAGCGGCACTTCATCATTCCGCCACATAGCTACATGCCGCCGGAGTCGTTCTTCTTGATGGCTTCTAGGGGAAACAGCATCACATCCAACTCGCTACGCGGATCAACTCTGCTTGCCCAGTCGGAAAGCAAGCGGCGAATACCGAGGTGTGTAACGCCCAAATTTTTGAGGTGAACGAGGTTCAAGCGGGATATATAGAAATAAACTGTATATGGCATCTGTGGCTGACGCACCGCAACTCTGTATACTTCATGCGGAACTGTAGGGCCCCAGAGCATCCACTGAAGAGCATTTGTGTACGTGAAGTCTACATAGCATACACCCGACCGGTACGACGGGCACCGAACCCAACCATATACGGCCGCCTCTGCGTCCCGCCCTGTGTAATTACCGGGTTCCTGTGAGGGTGTTGCGTCAGGCGTCGGAACCTCAGGGAGTGAAGCATCAACGGTGGCCATTGTTGAAGCTAAGGCAAGCGCCGCTAAGGCAAGCAATCCAGGTAGAGTGCTTGGCCACTTTGTCAAGCTCTTGAAGGCATCTTGAAGCTGCTCGGTCATTCCTCCCTTCCTTCTCTCAGAAGACACTTCACGCAGAAAAAATTCCTCGTCTTCACCGGGGGGAACCAGACCGAGCCTGTGGCACGTCTCTGGACTACCGCCATTCTGAGGCCTCCCTGCGGGAACTGACTGCGAGAAGTCCGACCCAACAGAAGCTCTTGCGAACCTCGACTCTTCAACTCTAGCTATACACATGAAAAGGACATCTGCAAGTCCCCGCAGCAAGAATACTGCCGCGACAAACCTGGCGAACAAAAGGAGCGGCGACTTTGCGCCAGGCAGCCTCGATGGCGATGAGTTTGGTAAACGCTTCCTCATCGTCCGCGGGCTCTTCTCACTTTCCCGTCGCTCTTCAGCCACAACACCTTCGTCATCATGCAGGACCTGCTGGATCTGAGCGCCGGTGTTCTCGCCACCAAGCGCGGGTAAACTGTTGTTGTCGACTGGAGAGGCATTTCGTGCTGAAGCATATAACAGAAGCGACGACTGCGGACACAGAGTGGGGCTCACAGCTGCCGAAAGCGCTGCAAGCCCGATCAAGAAGAAATTGGTAATCTGCATGGCTCTAGCATCCTGGGGACTCATAATATGGACAGACTGATTCAAGACCGAGGGCAGAGGGCATCAGGGACAGCAGCTCCTCCTACACGAAGCCAAACAAACAAAAAAAAAGCTAACGTCCGGGCACATTCCTCCGTCGTCTGTTCAGCGCTCTTGATCCGCTTCACACACGCTATAAGAGAGACTCTTGATACACTCGATGCACTCCCCAAATTGACAAATGGCATGCAGAAGCAGCAGGGCCGCAGTAAAGGACAGACCATCACCATATTCCTTCTCCGTGCTCCTGGGCTGCGAAGTGCTCCGGGCGCCCAGGTCCCAACGGAGACAATGCCGAGATCTATGAGGAGCGCCAGCAGGGGGCTGGTATCGTCGTCTTTGGGAAGGGATATGGGAGAGAAGGGACAACTGATACGAAGTTCGGTACTATTCGAAAAAGTAAGCTAACTGTCGTCAACTGGTCTGAATTACTGTGCTCGCCTCCTCGCGCGCGGATCCATACAGCCGGGTCGACGCACAGCAAGCGATGGGTGCCAGTGCCACTAACGGGGAAAACTTCGCCGCCTACGTCAACAGCTTTGGTCAGGATAGTGATCGCTATTGAACTGCCTTCCTCGCATCATATGTCTCCTCGTCCCCTTTTTTGGTGCTGCAAAGACAATACTCGGTTCATGAAGATTTCAACGCTGCTTGATTCCCCAGTACAGCGCAGACACTCCCGCGCGCGCAAGCACATAGTTCCTGAAAAACAAGAACACACCCAGTGCACAGTTTATGCTTTGGCAACGCAGCCATGACATGGGCATTGCATTGTTACTGCGATTCTGAGGGCTGCGTCCTCCCCAGCACCCGCTTGTCTCAGAGTTGGTTCAGCGGGCACACCAGTTAGTGAGCTGTGATTCTTCCATTGTCGCGGGAGAGCTGCGGGGTGACCCCTTCATTTAGCGTTCAGTTCCATTTGTCTCAGCAGTTAAGCCCGAAACCGCTCGAAGGGTAGATCTATTACGTAAGTTGAGATTTGCGGACAAGGGTGGAACTCAATCGAAAGCTCCGCGTTCTGACTTAACATGTGACTTCGCTCCTCGTCACGCTGTATGCGGGGTAGATATGGTCTACGATTGACAGTGCCTGCAGGCAGTTTACCTCTACAAGCTGAAATTAAGTCAAGAAGGCCAAGAGTTTAACTCGTCAAAGCAAAGACAAATCAGAAGTCTGCAGACCGGAGAAAAAGACCAGTTGCGTTTTTCCAAGTAGGAGACAAAGTGTGGTTCAAGACACCCTAGAACTCTAAACGCTAGGATACTCGAGAGAACGGGAGAATCTCTTCATCAACTCATATCACCTGCATACATGTTGACGTATCGCGTCTTCCATGTTTGTCTATCAAAGCCTAGGTTCGAAGATTCTGGTGGGTCAAGTTCAATAGATGATCAAGTGCCCACCAAAGATGAAGAATACGAACTCAAGCATCGAACCAATTCTCAAAACCCCAACAGGAAAGTAAGATTGTTACTGATAGAGGTAGTAAAAAGCAGTTAAGAAAGCAGATGCCAGTCGGATCGTACACTGGGATACTACGTTGTCGACTGCAGAAGCCTTACATCCTATCGGGTAAAAGCAAGTGAGAAGAAGCTACGACACGGCCCCGGAGCTAGCCGACTAGCTAGCTAAACTCAGTAGTTGGCAGGAGGAAATGGGCAGCGATCAGTAGGTAGGATTCTACGGTTTCTTTATCTTTGAGGAAAAGGTCCCAAGAAAGATCAAGAGTGGACAAGGAATTTGCAATGGCTTATGACCCCCTTTGTCGGGAGCAAAGGCTGTGAATGAGAGCTCGCACTGAGAATCGCTCCAGAGGTCAACCGTGCCAGCGGAGCTAACTTGACTGAGAACTAGAGCAGTTTTCTTTTGGTCAGAAAAGGGGAGAAAATTTCGTAGATTGAGAGCATCGAGTAACGGGAGCGTGTGTTCCATACTTTCTTTGGTCGGCACGACGTTATGAACCCCGACCGCAAAATCCATGAACTACAGAGAACAACACGTGGGGGCTTTGCGAAAGCCCCTTGCCAGGTATTTATTCTGGACTGCGAGAAAAATGGTGGCTGAAGAGTCAACGTTTCTCTCCACAACACGCCGTCTCCGTTCGTTAGAAGGGGGATACGCCCTCGTGGCAGTGTTCGTCTGATGAAGCAAACTATCAACGAGCACGTGTGTCATGGCATCGACTGTGTACTTAAGTGAATGATTGCTCGGACCGTTAAGACAGTGCAGTTCGTGAAACGGGTGCGTAGGCGTTCGCTCTCATCCATCTCTCTTGCCGTTCACCATACACATTTTTTTCACCACTACAGACCGACCACTGATGACGGCTTCGAAGCTATTTAGCGTACTTCATCATCTTTCATCTGAGACGGTCTCTTTCTCTGCTTCTGAATCTTCAAGTTGTAAGTGTCCAGTCTCTCTCTGTCTCTCCCAAATCGTTCAGGAGCTTCTCATCAACTGAGTTGATCAAACACATGTGTACACGTACGTAAACGAAGAAGAAAATGACGAGAAAGAATGAAAGAACGAAACGGCGTAGATCGACCCATCCATATCTATCTCTTGATCTGTCCATCGATCACCTCCAACTTCATGTACGAAGTACCCCCCTCCACACCCGAATCGAAACAACCGAACGACAGAAAAAGCAGCACATGCATGCATACCGCATGTAGCGAAGATATGAACGAGAATCGAAAGGTAAGCAATGCCGATGCTGGAATGCACGTGAGTGAATGAATGTCTGTGCAACACAAACACAAGACTCTCCTTCTTTCTCATCTGAGCGATCATCATCATCACCATCATCGGCTTCTTTTACTTTTCTTCTTGTTCGTTTTGAAAAGAACAGCGAAAAAACAAGGAGTCAAATACGAAGACGGTCATACACACAACATGGAAATAGACGTACATCTACACAACCACCTCCTATGTATCTCTCTATCGCATATTCCCAAATCGACGCGTGTATTCTACTACCACGATCATAAAGAAAGGAAATGACCACCACACGAGTGTAAAGACCATCAAGAGGAAAATCATTCAAACTTCTCTACTGATACATGAACTGATGATAACCCACCACCTGTATCAAGTTGTCTTTCTCTCGTCTCGATCAATCTCTTTCTTTCTTTCTCTCTCCTTGAAGATCTTTCTGTTAGTGATCCTATTGTTGCATTTAAAATGCCTTCTGCACGGCTGCCGGGCTCACGTTGCTATCCACCAGATGCCTGTACACCACACAACCAACAAGAACACACACATATGGCCATCCATAGACATATAGGCACGTCAATACATGCCCCACACGCGCTACATGACATGACTAGAATGGTATATACAGATACATATATACATAAAGAGAGGTTGACACACAGACAGACAGATAGATATACAGTTTCATGTAAAGAGAATTCTGCATGTGTGTGTGTATGTTCACCTGCATACACTGATGTTTGCGGTGTATAATCTGCCTATGCTTCAACATGTGTAAACTATCACCAAGACGGCTATTAGCCCATAGTACACATATACATGACATACATGTCTATATCCCGAAAATCTGTATGTCTACTATACTGGCTGGTACGTATAACTCTGAATCGTACACATACACATGCATGCGTCTATCTACTTCTCTATCATTCACGAAGAGAAAGCAGGCAATAAGAAGAGGGCTCTATTCCCACCCACAACCGGATCGATTGTGTCCGCTGGGTGTTGAAGACTTTGGTGGGAGTCCTATGAAAACGAAGACGAGAGAAAGAAAGAAAGAAAGACGAGAGAACACCTCGAAAGGACAGATCGAAAGAGGAGAAAGAATGGCTGAGTATGATTGATCCCTCACCTTCTGATATGAGCTTGAGTACGGATAATGAAAGGGTTGCGTTTCTTGAGAAGTTTGGCAAATCTCTTTCTCATGTAAACACTTTCAAGAACGCTGATCAATGGATCCCATGCACTTAGACATTCTCTCTGAATTTGTGTGAGGTCCTTGGCAGCGCTCTGCTTCAAGAATACCATCGACTTGCCCAGCTAACAACACACAAAAAGACAGAGACAGAGGGGAAGACATAAAGAAACACAGAGAAGGAAGAACGAAGGAAAGAAGCAAGAAAGAAAACCACGAGTAAGGATATACATGAATGAATCCCGAGGATGGGAATGTGGTGTGTACATACATCACAAAGATGAGACAAGACGAGAGTGAACATAATAAGGGGACAGAGACAGGAAAAAACAAAGAAAAGAATGTGATTCTAGATCTCTATAGCAAGAATATCACCCTTCTCTGTGTTTCTTT
>NW_027159961.1:0-263 GCF_002600585.1 Cystoisospora suis
CGGCAATTGTGCCGCTTTTTTTGGAGTTGCCTGCATCGTTTTTAGTGCATCCCGTGTTTCATGTTTCGCTTTTGTCTCCCGTGCATGAAGAACCTCCGCACCTCAGGCGGAGCCCGCCCACGCAAGACCCCGTAGCCGGGAACGAGTACGTGATAGAGGCAGTCGTAGCACATAGAGCAGGCAGAGGTAGGAATAAAAACACAACAGAATTCCAAGTAAAGTGGTTAGACGGATCACTTAGCTGGGAACCTGAAAATCACTTA
>NW_027159962.1:0-1299 GCF_002600585.1 Cystoisospora suis
TGCGTTCTCACAGCGATCGTCAATCTTAAAAATAGGGCAATATTTGATGACGATCGGGGCAGGATTGTAAAATCCTGACAACCCGCTACGCAGAATTATTGAGCAGCCCCATCAGATCCTCGACGCGTCGCCTACATCGTCACTGGAGAGGAGCGAGGCGCGATGCAAGCAGGACAAGGAGATTGACGCCTTCTAGTGAAGGCTAAAAGAGAAAGGGGACTCGAAGAAACCTATTGGGAGTGTTTTCGTATTTTATCTATCACGAAAACACTCCCAACAGATTCCCTCTCTTGATGCCTGAATCTCGTGGAAAGCTTTTACTTTACCCCGCCGGACCGCCTTCTGTTTCTTGGGCGCTGCCCTCGTTGTCTTACGGCGCCCGGTGCATGCTGCTTCTAAGGCGGGAGAATTTTCCCGCGTAGAGTTTTTCGGCCTTTTCTGGGCCTTTCTGTGCTCTTTACTGGGTGTTTTCATTATTCTAACTGTTTTGCCGTTTCACTAGGCTCCCCTAGGAGCCCTATTGCGATTTTTGCAAAATCCACGGACCATAGTTTTTCCCTCCCGGTCCGTGGGCCAACATGGTAGCTCAACTATTAGGTTGTGTGATAAATGGGGCGCTCAGGAGGGCGGCTCTGACGAGCTTTCCGCCCCAGGAAACACTGCACAAAGGTAGCTCTCGCGACTACTGCAGCACCCACGTCCACAAAAAAAACTTATTTATTTTGCGAGGACTACCTAGCACAAATTACCTATTCCCTAATTATCACTTACGCTGCCGAGTTAACTCTAACTTGCATCGGCGCAGAATTCGTATACCCACCGCTCACGCTACTAGGAAAAGGGTGCGCTGCCTTAACTTTCCTTCTCCCTAGCAGGCGTGCAAATTCCCAACAACTCTCGAGTAGTTCATCCACTCTGGACACCTCACTTATTGCTTAAGATATTTAATTCGACTTAATGCCCATTTTTAAACATTCTTAAGTTCGTTCTTGCACACCCTGGTTCAACCACAACACCGCACCGTTCCCACTACTCACCTCACCAAGCCAATGATCTTCAGTCTCTCCCAACATCGAACAACTATAACTTCACTTCACAGAGCCGATAAGTCCGTCACGTACCACAACGCAGAAAAATATCGACTCCCTGTTCCCTGTGGGAACATCGCACACGTTGTTACCACCCTACCACCTCTTAAGGCGGGTGGCCCGCCGTGGCTTCGCCCGCCTCGCTAGTCCCGTGTCCGGCTACCTGGACTAGCTGAACTAGCGCTGGCTAACTATTTGCACTGACTAACTA
>NW_027159963.1:0-379 GCF_002600585.1 Cystoisospora suis
GAAGGGTGGATAACTATCGGTCCGGGGAGAAGCAAAAGTGCTAAGTCGAACGGTACAATCCTAAGTGCTGAACAGGCTAAGGGGCAGCAAGCTGTGCGGCAAGCCGGAGCGAACGATTTTAAACCGGAAGAAACCGGTGCGGTGGAGTTGGTTCGGGCACAGGACTCGGGTCACGCAAAACACGGAACGAAAAGGGAAAAGCCAACCCAAGGTGTTCTAGGTCCATCAAACAAGAGGACCGGTCTCCGCTCGACAACACGGCCGACTGAAGTCGCAGCGGAAGCAAAAGAAACACGTAGGGGGCAACACAGGCAAGGGAGAAACGAAGGAACCGAGGGGACAAAGCTCGTCCACCGAACTCAAGATCCGCCCTGCAATA
>NW_027159964.1:0-403 GCF_002600585.1 Cystoisospora suis
CTGACACATTCCCCAATCTCGATTCTTCTAACGCAAACAAAGGAGCAACTCCATTCACAGCGGTGGTGGGCTCGAGGGACGAACCTCGGTCCTTCTTGCGCTCTACACTCCAGACTTAACTCGATAGAAAAAAATCTCCCCATATCTTTCCTGAAGGAACAGATGGAACTCTCCTTATCCCTCTCAAGAAAAAAAGGAACTCTCTATCTTTCTCTGAGGAAATAAAAAAAAAAGAGGACTCCTCCTCTAAGAATCGAACTCCCCTAAGATTATGAAGAAAGAATTCAACTCCTCTGTTCTTGTTCCTCTCGGGGGACCATTGGTCGCCCCTGGAGGGTGCCCTTCCCCTTCTCTCTTGGTTGCACTTCCGTTATCCCACTGGTCTAGCCTCGGTCACGACCGT
>NW_027159965.1:0-229 GCF_002600585.1 Cystoisospora suis
TTAAACTCTCACGCCAACAACGGCTGGCAGTTTGGTCGGGTGGGTTTCCCACTCTCTGTCCTCAACCTCACACGTCACTTAGTCCGGAGATTTCACCGACGGCACTGAAAATCTCACACGTCAACGACTGGCACATTCCCCAATCTCGATTCTTCTAACTCAAACGAAAGGAGCAACTCCATTCACAGGGATGGTGGGATCGAGGGATTTGGGCTACTTGCTGTTCTTA
>NW_027159966.1:0-936 GCF_002600585.1 Cystoisospora suis
CTCCAACTAAGTTATCGAGGCTTTTCACACCGCCCACACGCTGTAGCTTAGCTCATAATGGTCATAGATTAGTTGGGGCAGAGCCAAAGCTCTGACACCCCCTTTCCTTTCCTAAGTTTCTCTTCCTGACTTAGACTTTACAGAGTTTCTGACTTCGTGTTACTATTCGGGGCAGAGCCAAAGCTCTGACACTCTCAAAACTCTCATCCTTCCATGACCTCCTGAGTCCCTTTGTCCGCAAGGAGAACTCTCTCTTCCAAGTGTTCGACGTTATCCTACTCCTCGATCAAAAAAAAGGCGCGGCACTCCCCTTCAGCGAGGGGTCCTCCGAATCAGTTAACACGGAACTAAGCTTTCACGCCGTCAACGGCTGGCAAGTCGTGTCGGATGGGTTTCAGCACTCACTGACCTCAACCACACACGTCACTTAGTCCGGAGATTTCATCGACAACACCGAAAACCTTACGCGCCAAGGACTAACACACTCCCCGATCTCGATTCATCTTGGCCAAACAAGAGGATCAATTCCACTTGCAGGGATAGTGGACTTGAGGGACGAACCTCGGTCCTTCTTGCGCTCTACACACCAAATCTTCCTCCTTTTTATCTCGATAAAAAAGATCTCCCCATATCTTTTCTGAATGAAAAGGAAGGAACTCTTCCTATCTCTTTCAAGAAGAGAAAAAAAAGAACTCTCTTATAGCTCTTCCGAGAAAAAAAAAGGAACTCTCTACCTCTTTCTGAAGAATAAAAGAACTCCCCCCAATTTGAAGAAAGAATAAATCTCTCTCTGGTTTCTTGTTCCTCTCGGGGGACCATTGGTCGCCCCTAGAGGGTGCCCTTCCCCTTTTCTCTTTGTTGGGCTTCCTTTATCCCACTGGTCTTGCCCCGGTCAGGACCGTCAGTGGTCACTTTGGGCCTTGGGCCCGCACACGG
>NW_027159966.1:1204-1336 GCF_002600585.1 Cystoisospora suis
CGCACGGCATCTCTCCGCAGGGTGAGCCGCAGCACAAACCCCTGTGTTGCAGCCCAGCTGGCTTGTGTCACACATCGTCCCGTGCGGATACACTGGTACCCCTCCAGTGGGGTAGCGCGACAACGCGTCGGC
>NW_027159967.1:0-1310 GCF_002600585.1 Cystoisospora suis
AAAGATGTGTATCCACTGCCACGCATAGGGAGAATCTGGGTCAGATCCTCTGCTGTGGCGGTTTGCGCCGTTTTGAGCGCATCTTGGGTTTGTCCCGTCCCTTGTTGCTGACGGTGCGCCATTTGGGCACCGGTACAACTTGTGGTGTTAGCGCGGCCGTGATCTCCCGCTACTTGAACCATTTTGCCTTTGATTACTCTCCTTCTCCTCCGCTTCATGCCCGTTGTGGTGAACCGCCTGTGGCTTGAGGTGCCGTCTTGGTGTTGTTTGGGGTGTCCCGTTGTTTCAGAGGTTTCACCTCTGAAAAGACAGAGGATTTCCGTGGAACAAGTACTACGTGTACTAGGTCCCAGTGAAGGACTTCCAGAAGCACGTACTACAAGGAGAGGACCGAACCAAGTGATGGGGCTGCTAGGGCAGCCTAAAGGGAGAAGTAGAAGAACGAAGTGCACAAAGAACGGAGGAGTAGAGCCTGGGGAGAGAAAGGAAGAACAGGAAGGAATAAGAGGCAAGGAAGGGCAAAGCCTGTCCTATAAAATACTAGTTGGCAAGGGGAAGTGTGTACATGTGAGATGCGTATGCAAGGGTCGTTGCATGAATGACTACAGAAGGAAAGTAGACAGAAGCGTGGTGAACAGTATGCTACTATAAAGTAAGAGTGTCTAAACGACAAGTGTAGACCGGGTTAATTAATAGGCATTCAAACAATGCATAGAACTACGATAGAGGACATGAGCGAAGTTGCTACAATAGTGTTGAAAGGAGAAAACAGTGCTAGCGCATGCAGTGGTAGGCAGATAGACGACTAAACGCTACAGCTAAGTGAATGAACGCCATAGCGCATACTCGCATGCACTGACAGATAATAAGAGCTAAAGCAACTAAGTTACAGCTAGCTACACACAGTCGGTTCGAAGCTGGAGCGGCCCGGTCCGGACCGCCGACGGACACTGGCCGGGTAGCCGGACTCCACACACAGAGGGTGGTACTCCACCACCCACCACCGGAAGGGACAGCCGAAGCAATGCGTGAACAAGCCAATGAAAGCAGAGAGAAGAAAGATTGTGTGAAATTAAGGTTGGCGTGATTCTTTCTATCCCAAAAGAGTGCAGAAGGACCCTTTTTTTGTCTGTGTGGACTTCTAGGGACGGCTAGGGCCGCCTAATAAGTGTCTTTGCGAAGTTCGCAGTAGCGACGTGAGCCTGTCTGGCCGTCGCCGATAGAGTTCCTGTGTGGAAAGGTGTAATAGATGTAAAGGGGAGTGAAGTTTCGATTACCACGAGCCGTGGTATGCGGCAAACCGTTTGAAC
>NW_027159968.1:0-7970 GCF_002600585.1 Cystoisospora suis
TTCTTCTTTCTCTATCATTAATCTATCTATCTATCTTTAATCTATCTATCTATCTATCTATATACATCTTTATACGAGAGGGTGTATGTACGTCGATCTCTGCGTCCACACGCCCTCTGCCCTACATATGGCGTCTGTATCTATCTAGAGTTTCTCTAGGAAGAGAGAGAAAGAAGAATTTCAAGCAAATGAAGACTGATCGCCTGAGTGATTGAATGGAAAGAAACCGCAGACAGATACACAAGAAATGAATGACAAGGCAGAGAAGAAGAGAAACAAAAGAGACATAAGCAAGAAGAATTAAAGTGGGGGGGCCACACCTGGCTCGGTATCAACGAATGGAAATCTTGTCTATGAAGTTCTCCTCCTTCTTTTTCTTTTTAAGTGAGAGAAAGAGAGAGTCGTCGTTGCCCCGTTTATTTACCTGGATATCGTCTTCATCTCCTTCCTCAACCATCTCTCCCTTTTCATTTGGGACTTTTCCTTTAAGAATAAACATATTCTCAAGCTCCGCAGGAGACGGCTGGGGAGCGCTTGGAGCTACGAAACAGAAGAAAAGACGAAGAAACAAAGAAATGGAAAGAAAAAGGAGAAAAGAAAGGAGGAGAGTAGACACGAACATGCTTGGGAACAAGAGTATCCTAAAGAAAGAGATGGTGTAGATACACTCGAAAAAGTATGTGTATGCATGTGAACATTCGACGATGAAAAGGCTTAAAAGTGAGGAGATCTTTGAGCTCCTCCAATCTTCTCTAATGCGCCAGTGAAAAGATGTTGAAAGCAAACAGGGTGAGACATCTATTTGCATGCACACATAAATATGTATCTATCTATTGTAGACAGAAGAATAGCCAGGTATAGAGTCGCCACGGGGGCTTTGATGAGAGGCATATGTTGGATGCCTTGTATCGCAGTGGTATATACGACTTATGCAGTCAAATAAATAGAGATATAGATAGTCTGTTCGGCTGTATGTACACCGAGTTGTTGAGACTCGTTCAGGTATCTGTAAAGATCTGTTGACTCTATTTATCAATCTACGTATCTATCTTCAGTCAATCGAACACTCTATCTATCTTCTTGTAGTGTATGAATTATCTACCCATCTATACATCTTTGTGCCTGCAACATACTCTGCCAAAGGGCATGATGACTGCATGTATCCCACGAGCACATATACATAAATTACATACATATTCATACATGCATACATATTCATACATCCATACATGCATGCATACATATTTATCCATGCATGCATAGAAACCTATTCAACCATAGAGCGATATGTGAAGAACATTCTTCGGGAGAAAATGACTTACGTGCTCTGTAGATTTGGTCTCCAATTATCTCATCGAGAATCTGGGCGATACGAATCTTCTGCTTTGTACTGCAATGCATTTCTAATGAAAGAATTATAGGGAACTTCGATCTCTACATGTCACATTCACAAGAAAAGGAAGAAAAAGAAGCCGAAAAGAAATAAAGAAACAAAGCAATGCATATACACGTACACTACCGCTCTGGGCCTATACACACCACGGGGTTCACATGGCGCATGTAGTAGCTGTATGTACACCCGAGAAAGGACAGGTGTACAGACACCCGAAAAGAAGTGCATCCACTTATGCAGCAGAGAACAAACACTACAATGCACTTCATACATACAGTCGGAAAACAGAAGAGGAGAAATTGGGACGAGCCTCTTCTCCGCACCTAAAGAAATCTCCATTGATATACATACAGATATAGATCTACGTAAACATGATCTGAACAACGGAAGTTTATACATAAATCTATCTATCTATATATATGAAGATTTGATGGAGACAGAAGAAATTTCTCGGGATGGAATGCACTGTGGTCGTTTGCATCATAATTGTTGTCTCCAGTCTTCTCCTGTCTCTACTCAGAAAGTTGAATGTTAATGTCTACGATAGATGGTCAGGTGTATATACACTCCAGCTGAATGGATGGGACTGAGCCAACACAGCAGCGAAAAAAAAACTTAAGGAATACATGCATGCATAAAGAAGAAGCAAAGGAAAGCCACCAAAAGAAAAGGAAAGAGAAGAAAGTACCTATCCTTGAAGACTCATATAGCATATGTTTGGAACCATACAGTCACGAGAATGATTGAAACAGGTAGATAAGTAGACTAAGATAGAGAGATTTATAGACCAAGATGAATAAATAGATAAGCACATTGGATATATATATATATATATGTAAACAAAATGCAGACGTCATGATAAGGAGGGAGAGACAGAGAGCATCTTGACATGTGTAAGACAACTGAAGAGAAGTCTCGAAAAAGAGAGAGTGACTTGTAAGAGAAGAAGAGAGAGAGAGATAGAGATAGAGAGATGTATGAGCCGAAGGATGGAGAGAGTTTACCTGGAAGCCATAGTCTTTACATGCTTGTATGACATCCTTAAATTTGATGCGACTCGTCAGTTGATAGCCACCAACACCATGAAAAAGCGAAGGCTCGCCGTCCCCTCCGTCCCAGCAATCGAGTTCGACGCATCGACATCCGCTTAGCAAAGCATCGATGTACTGACCTACGGCTGATCTACCCACGACCTAAGACACGCACAACACAATACAAAAGAGAAGAAAGAAAAAGAAGAAGAAAAGATGACAGGAAGAAGATGTGCTGAATGAGGCGCAGATTGATATAGAGAGAGAGAGAGGAGTGAGAGAAAGAAAGGCTAGGGATGAACGGAAAAGAAAGGAACTAGCTCTTCCGAACCATCATATTAAGAGGCCCCGTCTTAGGAACGACCAAGAAAAAGGAAGACACATATATACACAGATTAAAGATAGATAGATTAAAGATAGACAGATAGAATGAAGTAGATCTAGTGAAAGAAGCAGTTGCATATAAGAAAGTGTCGAGAGTGGTAGATTACCTGGTCGCCACATAGGTAGGTATTGTGCGATGACTTGATCCAGTAGTTGCATAGAGGCAAAGTCATATCCTGATAGATCTCCTTCTTTGCAGGGTGCATTAACGAATTCGCTTCGGAGCAGAGGAGACACCCGAAGCCTAAGGGAGAAAGCATTACTTCTTCTTCTTCTCCTTCTTTAGTCTGCTGTCGATCCAAACTTCTCTACAGAAGAAAGACGAAGACGATAAGGACAAAAAGAAACAACAGAAGGAACACGAAAACGACAGATACATATAGAAAGATGCAGAAATATACAAATATAGAAAGAGACATAAATCGACAGGCCTCTATATACATGTAGAAATGAAATGCAACTATAGATACACACCCTTATATGCGGAGATGCATACGCATATCTATCCATATATATACCTCTGTATATATAGACAGAGGCGTAGAGATAGAAGGTATACATATAGGGGCATATGTATGCAATGCCGTACGTGCACATATATATATCTATACACATATATACGTTTGGAGGGGAGCGGGAAGAGCGAAAGAGACAAGAGAAGAAGAGGAAGAAATTCGAGAAGTGAAGAGATGAAGAGAACACAAAGATAGACGAGGAAAGAGATTTTCTCTTTGCGTGTTCCTACTCTAATTTTCTTTGCTTTCTTATCCTGCATAGTTCATTGACAAAAATGGGAAGAGGTGCATGCAGTAAGACTTACACACACCCGCTGTCTATACACTTGTACAGACGTCGTGGTATCGAGATACCGATCTATCTATCTCTCCAGTACAAGGTAGTAGATACAGGAAAATTCGAAGAGATAGAAGAAAGGAAGAGACCAAACAAATAGAAGATGTCTATCTCCATATGGATGGCTGTATGAATATGCATGCATGAATAGGTATGTATGAATATGTATAAATCTCTATGTACGGGTGATGTGGATGATGCGTATGAAGAGAGGAAAGAAAAGAAAGCCTTTCTCTCAGTAACGATCATTCGGTATCTCCATACATATGCAATCCATACATATGCATACAGATATATAGATCGTGATAGATAAATACGGACAGACAGATACATATATATATATATATATATAAACCACCGGAGAGAATAGAGACGAATACACACGGACAGATGCTGCGTAAAAGAGATTGCGCAGAAACTAGATATAGAGTCTCTCTCTCTCTATATATATATATATATCTGTATCTATATCTCTCTATATGTAAGAATAGATAGAGACATAAGAAGGATGAACTGACTCTCCATTTGATCTCTCTTACAGGTTTCTTGAAGGCGTTATCCACCTGTCGAAAGAGAGAGATTTCTAGATCTAAATCTTCCTTTGACTCCACTTTCTGGATATCTTTAAGGAAACGACGATACCCTGAAGAAGAAAAAGTGCAAAGTGAAGTTCCATACAAAAGAAAAGAAGAAGCAAGATGAAGAGGAACAAAAAGGAGACAAAACGCAGCTGTTTGAGTGTACATACACCCCAGAGAGTGCGTATCTTGAGGGAGAGAGAGAGAGAACTCATGAGAAAAGACATAGAATAATCTCTCTCTCTCTTAGTAGTAGTCGTTGCTTTAGTCAAGGGAGTAGAAGTCATTTTGTCCGTGTGCATGCAGATCTCTATAAATACATATAGATGTATAGAGACGATGAAAGGTGAGTTGTGTATACATCTTACGTCTCCCCGTCTGGGGGATGTGAAGATACATGGAGTCGAATACATATATATGATATATGTATCTCAGATACACAGGAGAGATGTAGAAGTTCATAGATGCATATATATATCTCCTTCTGTCTCTCTATGTAAGTGTATACGTAAGTAGAGAGAAGCCGTCGCCCATAGCAGAGAGATCGTGAGAGAAGGACGTCGACACGACGACTCCTCACATATATATACAAAAGATCTTCAGAGAAATAGATCCCACATGTATGTAGAGATCCATCCCTCTCTCTCTCTCTCACTCTCTCTCTCTAAATCTCTGTTAGATAGATAGAGGTCTGTATACATACACAAAGGTATCTGTGTCTCTGTAAGTACACCGAGACCTCTATGTATGTATACAGACCTCTATCTATGTATACAGACCTCTATCTATCTGTCTCTCTTGAATCCGTTTTTATCTATCTGTCTCCGATCTATCTATCTATCTGTCTCCGATCTATCTATCTATCTGTCTCCGATCTATCTATCTATCGATCGATCGATTGATCCTTCGGTCTGCCTAGATGTTTGGTTCGCCCCGTGCTATTTTTCTCCTACCTACCTGTTTCGTCTATGTACTCTTCATGCGGGTGTCTATACATGGCGAAGTAGTAATCTATATCTGGACGTATCAAAAGCTCTCCCAACAGCTGCATGCACGCACACATGAAAAGAAGAAAAGAAAGGAAAAGAAACACACTGAGAGAAGAAGGAGGGGTCACGGAGAAAAGACAAAGATGGAAATGAGACATCTCCATTATCTGCTGCAGGAGAAATCTCTTTAAAAAAGTTTTGTGTTCTCCTCTTTGTATGTATGTACACCGTAGGTCCCATCTTCAAAGCCGTCATACATCTACATATCTCTCTCTATATAAATATATATATGTATGTATATATGTAGGCAGGTAGGCCTATGTGTATATAGACCGGTCTATTACATCCTTCGCATAACTCCACAGCAGATAGATATATATATATATATATATGTATCTACCTCTCTCTCTACATGAATATATATTATGTAAAGTCGTACATATAACATGAAATCTCTCGCTTATCTTCTTCTTTTCTTTTCTTCTTTTCTTTTCTTTTCTTTTCTTTCTCTTCTTGAAGTGACCTTTCCTTGTGTTCATATCTTTTGTTCATCTCTGTATCTCTCACTCTTCTCCTTCCTTTTTACCTCCCATGGAAAAGCTTTCTCTCTCTTGCTTCTTCTTCTTTTCTTTGTCTTTCTTCTTCTTCTTTCTCTTCGATTTCTCTCTTTCTTTCTTTCTTTCTTTCTGACCTGTCGGAATTCGTTGAAGCCTAGTCGTCCGCAGTTGTCTACGTCGTGTTTAAGGAAGAGGTGTTCCTCGTATCTCCTGTCTGCGAGGTGTAAATTCATCTTCCCTAAAAGGGCTCTCATCTGATTCAAATCGATTCGACCTTAAATCGACACACACACGGGGGACAGAAGAAAAAGAAGAAAATGGAGAAGAAGAAGAAGAGAGAAAAGAAAGAGAAGAAAAGGAAGATACCTAGGAGGGATACATAGCACAGAGACTGAGAGCAGTCGTTGTCTCGACTATTGGGCGAAGAGAGACAAAGTCTTTGAGAGAGACAAGAAACAAATGGAGAGAAATGGATGGACGTCCCTTCTTGAACGGCGAAGAAAAAGAAGAGAGAGAAGAAAAGAAAGAACGTGAGGACGCACAAGAAAGAGAGTTATAAATGAATGAATAAATGGAGAGGGGCACACGAGAAGATCAAAAGAAATAGGACGAAAAAGAAACAATGAATTAAGGCCTGCATGCATCTATCTCAAATCCATCCAGATCTTTACTCTGTCTATCTATCTATCTATCTTCAATCTACCTATCCACTTATCTTTAATCTATCAATCTCTCTGTAATCTGCTATCTACCTCTGTGCGTCTATCCTTGTATATACACATATATATATCAAGAGAGATGAGAGAAGGGTACACATGCAAATACAATGAAATACGCCTACTGAAGAAGAGGAGTCAGCACTCCTCTGTATCTCTATAGGTATGTATCTCTATACACGTATATAGGAACCCCCGTACACATAAAGATGAATAGACAGAAACCTGCCTATACATATATATATATACTGCCTATATACATGATACATATATATAAGGGAGGGGGTGTCTGACCGTCTGACTCCTTTGCAGTGACTGCATGCCACTGTAGAGTGAGGAAGTCCGAATGGCCGGCACTTCGATTGCATGCAGTCTCCTGTCCTAAGGCTATCTCATGATATAAAAGTAAACCCCTCATCCAAATCTTCCATTCCTGACAAAAAAGAAAGACAAGGGAAGAAAGATGAAGAAAAGATCAGACACATCAGTATCAGAAAAAAAGAAAACAAACAAGAGGAGGGGCATGCATGCATGCATACATGTATATATATAGAGAGAGAGAGAAAGATAGATGGAAAATGTTAACGGGTGTAGTGAGTAATCCACGACATGTGCCAAATGGAGTGTATATACACCTGAATATCTGTCCATGTCCATATCCACCCGAGAAATTAAGCACTCCTGACTGAGATTTGGCTAAGAGTCTTCTAGGTTTTATTCTTAGGACTCTTCGTCTTCCTCTTCATCTTCTTGTTACTTTCAAACTTCTTCTTCTTCTTATCTTCGGTACGTTTTCATAGCCGCTGGCTATGCTGTTGATAGATGAGGTGTACGTACACTCACCTCCTGCCTACCCCTAGTATTTCTATTCCTACAGACGCACGGACATACCTCTATAGATACATAGACAGATGTCTTGTATAGACTATACAAGCCCGAATGAAAGCGAGAATCTGAGAGTGCATGCATTCGGGAAAAAAAACGAAAAGCAAGAGGATGCATGCATGCAGATGGATAAAGATATGAAGAAGAAAACAAGCATAGAAGAAAAAGAAGAAGATAAGAAGGCGAAGGAAGAAAAGGAAGAGGAAAGATAGAAGAAACATACACTGATAGGAAATCAAGAGACAGGTAGACAAGCGATCGAGAGAGAGAGACAGGTCTATAGAGATGCTTTCCTTTCTTCATAGAGAACTTCTTGTTTTGCTTCTTTTCTTTCTTTCTTTCTCACCTGTTCATCTCTGCATGCGATGTGAAGAACGCGACCTGTGGAGATAATTTCTATTCCTAGAGACTTATCCATCTTTGACTGCAGCCGGACAAGAGAAACAAGAGAGAAAAGACAAAACAGACCCAGAGAAAAAATGATGAAGAAGAAAAAGAAAGAGAGAAGAAATGAAAAGAAGAGAGAGAAGATAACGACCAAAGAAAGAAAGAAAAAAACAGACAGACAGACAGACAGATAGACAG
>NW_027159968.1:8144-9187 GCF_002600585.1 Cystoisospora suis
AGATAGATAGATAGATATCTCTACGAATCTCCGATCGGAAGCAAAGAGATGTCTTCCCTGAAGATACAAGAAGTTAGTCGCTTCGCCAAGTCAGTTGAAAACTCTTTCCTCTCTCTCTATATATATGTATGTGTATACGTCTATATGCATATATATACGTAGAGCGTATGACTGGATGGATGGAGTGGCGACACAGTAGAGAGGTAGTATCTAGCTAGCTATCTAGTTAGCTAGCTTCTCCTTCTCTCTGTGGAGGAAGTGAAACGTAGAGAAAAGGTATTCTTCTTCTTGGTTTGTTTCTCTCGACAATTAGAGAGGAGAGTGACGAGAGAAACTTTCTTGCACGAAGAGATAAAGATAGAAAGAAAGGAAAAGAAGAGGACATGAAACGAGAGAGAGAGAGAGAGAGGAGGAAGTGAAGGAAGATAAAAAATGAAGGGAGTCAAAAGAAGGGAAAAAAGGGCCGACAGATTCTCCTCTTTTGTACTTTTTTTTTCAGTGGCGTTTTCTTTTCAAGTGTATGTACACCATACAGACTTACACCTCCGCGATCGAAGTCTGTATCTACACCTGGAATAATTCGATGAACCTCGCATAACGGGACTGACCGAGGCCAAGCAAGCAAAAGAAAAAAAACAAGAAAGAAAGAAAGAGTGAGAAAGAAAGAAAGAAAGCAGGGAAGAAAGAGTGAGAAAGAGCTAGACAGATTGAAGATAGACTTTCGACCAGGATATACCGAGATAAGACTCACTCCATCCGGAAAGCTATATCTATCTATTTATATATATATAAAGTGGATGAAGGGAGATATACATAGACGCATACAGCTGTATAGATAGACCTATAGAGATACAAGTCGGTGGTAAATAACCCAGACATCTAATTAGATCTATCGGTGCCTCCCTGTATGAATATGGCTGTATGCACACGTACTGGAAGTCTTTGAGAATTGATGCTTCGACATAAGAAGGAGAAAGATGAGACGACAGGAGAAGAGATAGACAGATGGAGAGAAGAAAAGAAAGCTCTCCTTCCTCTTTAAT
>NW_027159968.1:9250-9413 GCF_002600585.1 Cystoisospora suis
TCGTTTCTCTTCTTTTCCTTCTTTCACTTGCCGAAAAGAGTTTAGATAAACTTCCCCTGCTTACGATACATCTCTCTAGATAAGTGTGTATAGACACTCATAAAGAAAGAAAAGACGACCACACTCGGTTCGTATGTAGATACACAAGAGAGAGAAAGAGAAA
>NW_027159968.1:9707-9887 GCF_002600585.1 Cystoisospora suis
GTTCCTGAAAGAGAGAGAGAGAGGAGAGTGTCTTACTTGTGGTATGAGCGTCGTGTTTCTTTGGAGATTTCCACTTGAGCGCTAGGGCATTTGGATCGACGTAAAAATATCTTGCATGCGGTTTCCTAAAATTCTTTGTGCATGCCTTCAAGAGATAGCTCCCTTCAGCTAGCTAGACAC
>NW_027159969.1:0-367 GCF_002600585.1 Cystoisospora suis
GCCTCCACAGAGTTGTTCTTGCTTGCCGTACTCGAGTCTTTGGCTGCAAACGCTCCCTTCTCGCAAATCCCTCTTCTCGCCAATCTGGGCTCCTGTGCCACACTCGGGGCAATCTGGGTCTGACCCCCGCTTAGTACCCCGCGTTCGTTAGGCTGTTCTAGCAGCCCTCTGCTGATCCCTTTAGGGCCTTCATGCCTTTGGCCAACTTTCAGTTTGGCCAATTCGGGCCTACAGGGCCTCCTCGTAGGTCTACGCCTTCAGGTCGGCTTCAAGCTAGGCCGGCGGCTATTATTCGGGCCGCGCTAGCTCTGAGGGGACCGCTAGGGTTCCCGGTCGGCCGTGCAGGTTGCTCTGAGCATCGATCCCG
>NW_027159970.1:0-364 GCF_002600585.1 Cystoisospora suis
AGAAAGGCTAGCAAGCCCGGGAGGACGTGTCGGCAGGGGGGAAGTGCTGCACGTCTTTTTCTGAGAAGCCCGAAGAACGCCGCCATCATGTGCAAAAGGCTAACGCAGCCTAGGGAACCCGTGGGGACCCCCCACGACCTCTGAGAGTTGAAGGAAATCGAGGGGAGTCGATTGCGCTAGGTTTCAGCTCCGTACGAGCGAAACTCGCAGCGCTATTTACATGTCCATGTTGGTGCTGAGTGTATGTGCCCAGTGGAATCCTGCATGTGCGACCGTGGGGCCCACAGGGGGAATGGGAGCCTACAAGTAGCACAGTTAGACAGAGGAAGAGAAGAGGTACCTAGAGGTATCCAGATTAGCTCCG
>NW_027159971.1:0-274 GCF_002600585.1 Cystoisospora suis
AAGCATCTCCAAAGGCCAGGTCAGCAGCAAGCACCGGAGGCCAACCAGGTGTTCATCGGGGGTTGTCAGAGTTTTCAACTCTGCCCCATATTTACAATCGTTTAGACACGTCAAAGATACCCAATAGAGACCCAATAGGCGTAGTGCTAACACGAACTAGCCAAACAGAGAACCTAGGGGATCTAGGCCGGGTGTGTGTGTGAGCTAACTCGCCTTATCTATGAGTCTCAGAGTGATCAGTGCACGGGCCCGGTGCCCAGTGTAGCCCGTGTGC
>NW_027159972.1:0-2032 GCF_002600585.1 Cystoisospora suis
GCTGCGGCCGCGGCGGCAGCACATGACCTAGATTTTTTATTCAAATTATTCTAGGGAGCCGTATTAATAGAATTCTAATAGGAACATCCAGGGTAACAATTAGGGGATACGGGAGGTGCAAATTTAGACTCGAGAGATCCATCGGGAGAATAGAAACGTCCCTTTGGAGTTAGGAAAGGAGAGGGGGGAAACTCTGAAGGTAGCGTGCTATCTGTAAGGGGCCCTCAAGTGTGTTTATTGTCGAGTTTCAAGAGGGTTAATCTCGAATAGTGAATAGAAAAAGGAAGGAAGAACCCTCAGAGGAGTAAAGGCCTGCCCTCTATAAAGTCGGGTAGTATTCGGGAGTGTGTGCACAAAGCATCGATCTAAGAATCGCTCAACCAGCTCTCCAGAAAGAAGGGGACAGCTCAGAGGGACCAGTAGGAAGAGTAGACACAAGGTAGAAAGGAAGGAGGACAAGGGAGAGGAAAGAAACGAAGACAGAAGCGAAAGTTCTCTTCAGGAAGAGATCAAGAGAGAAAGAGCTCGTATTATTGAAACCTTCCCTAGAGGTTCGAATCAGGATTTTTCCCTTTTTTTTCCCTTTGTGAGTTTGAGAAATTTCCGTGGTGACCGTTCGGTTCGAAGATAGGCCAGTGGATAAAGGGTGTGTTATGGTGGAGTCATGGGGATTTTCCCCCGATGAGCGAGTGACTGAACTAGATGTCCCGTGAGATCGACTGTGGAGAGTCAGTGACTCCATGGGCTTTCCGTGTTTTCCCGTGGATTGACTGAGGAAACTTTTACCTAGTGAGAGATAAGTGGTATCGCCTACTTACGAGTGGAGTGGTCCTCAGACAAAGAACTTGAGGAAGATCGGCTCAGACCGATTGATGGTGCGCGGAAGATGACGCACCCTAGATCCTAGGACCGCTCCTACAGTTTCCACAACCGCTTTCGCGTGCGTGATACCCCGGCCTGAATCTAAAAGGACACGGCGGCAGGACCGCACTATTCCTTGGTGTATGACTTGCACGGAGGAGCCGACCTGGTCCGGCAGAGGCTCTCGAAGGAGTCCCGCACCAGTGGCCCAACTTGAAATCCGTGACAGTTATATACTAATAATATTAAACTGGTAGCACCGACTGGATAGGGGTACTGGAGTGATCGGGTAAGGGAAACAGCTAAGCGTATTAATCGTCACGCCTGAGGTGTCGACGCCAACTGGTCGAAGGCAGAGGAATCCCAACTCCTACAGAGGTTAAACTTCCGACCCGAGGGGGTCTGGTCTGGGCGAGCGTTAGAGAACACGGGTGCGGGAAAGGTAGGCTGACTGAAGGAATATTCGACTTAGACAGTCCGGGATAAGGAGCTTTAGGGAGTAGGGAGTTATATTGTGGAGGAGACGAGAAGGATGGAGAGTTCGGAGTTGGGAGGTGAGGCGGTTAAGAACCCTTTGGAAGGGCTGAGAGTGACAAGCGTCATGGAGCCAATCGGAGGAAGCCTAGGAACGGAGGGGTTGGAGCTCCTCCCTGGAGTAGGTAAACGGGGAGATCTGACTTCTACAGGTCTGGTTAAGGCGGAGAAGCTTGGGATGGAGTACGATGTGATGTCCTACCCAGTTTTCTCAAAGTCTAATGCAGGAGTTAGTGGGGGAGAGCGGGCGCACAACACTATAAATGCTTGTTATTCTCTCAGAGGAGAAGGAGACATCCCACAGCCGGAGGGAATATCAGGCAAGGGCAGGATAGGCATGGAGTATTTACTCCGGACCCTCATAGAAGAAAGGAGTCTGGCAGAAGCTACCTTCGAGGCCACGCGCGACAACAGGGACTTTCTCAAAGAAGGGAGGTGTGAGGCGTTTCATCGCCTCCTGTCAGAGTTTTCAACTCTGCCCCGTATTTACAATCGTTTGAACACATCAAAGATACCCAATAGAGACCCAATAAGCGTAGTGCTAACACGAACTAGCCAAATAGAGAACCTAGGGGATCTAGGCCGGGTGTGTGTGTGAGCTAACTCGTCTTATCTATGAGTCTCAGAGTGATCAGTG
>NW_027159973.1:0-1235 GCF_002600585.1 Cystoisospora suis
AGTACTTTGGCGGGAGCGTCTTCGGGAGTTCCTGAGGAAAGATATCGGCGTACTCTGAAAAAAGGTCCTTTGCCGCTGCGGACAGGCTCCTTTCTACCGTGGCATTTGCGTCTGTAACGACCGCCACGCGCGCGTATTCGCAATCGTCCAGCTCTGTCCTTAGCTCTTCCACATTCACAAGTGCACACGACATAGCAGTCGACATCCCTTCCTGAGTACTAGGAAAACACTCCACCGCCATCTGGTGAATTCTCACAGGTTCGTCGTGCAGCTTTGATGACCTTGCTTCAGGCACATGGAAGGTCCGACCGGCAGACGTCACACATACACCTCGTCCACTATCATAGGAACGCCTTCCACTTGCTCATCCACGGCAGTCCGAGGATGACATCATAACAGACGTCAGCAACAGAGAAATGCCTTTTCTCCGAGAGCTTAGCATCTTGCACCCCGGCCATAGAGATATCCGCTTCTATATAGCTTACGTCTTCGTCACTTTGACCATTGGCGAACTTGAGCGCAAGTCGCCCCTTCGCACTACAGGTAGGTCTCGAGCACCGTTCAGCAACACGTTTGTTCAGAATATCGTCCCGCGAACCGCTGTCTATCAACGCCGTCGGTTGGATACCGTCAATTGTCACCGGATCACGATTGCATCCGCTACTGTCGGCAACTTGGCTTGCAACCCGTTTCCCGGAGCGCTGGGGAATGAAGTTGCCTCCACCGACAGTCCCCAGTCACTGGTGGAGGTGGCCGTTTCCCTGCTCGTCTGGCCACTCTGGAGCCGCGGCAGCCACCTGGGCTGGGCCTCTGCCTTGAAGAACCGCTCGGCAAAGTGTTTGGCAGGCGGTGTACGTGTGTCCTTGTTTGTGGCAGTAGTAGCACGTTAGCTCCCCACTTCTGGATTGCTGAGCCGGCTGCGGACGTTGACCTCTCCCTCGCTGATCGAAATCTTGCCGAGAAACCCCGGCTTGGAATGGGCGGCGGTTTCTTTCTCCCCTATTCCGCTGCGTAGTGACCGCGAAACTCTCGCTTATATCCATCGGCTCCGTAAAGTCATGTGACGACACCGCTTCCGTCACCGGTGGCACGGCCGGAATGTCAGAGTTTTCAACTCTGCCCCGTATCTACGATCGTTTGAACACATCAAAGATACCCACTAGAGACCCAATAAGCGTAGTGCTAACCCGAACTAGCCAAGTAAAGAACCTAGGGGATCTAGGCCGGGTGTGTGT
>NW_027159974.1:0-283 GCF_002600585.1 Cystoisospora suis
CCCGGTGGTTTGATTACCTGCAGAGTACGAATTCGAAGTGCAGTACGTGCCGGGCAACGAGAACAGGGTAGCGGGGGAGAAGCATCCCGGAAACAGTAGACACGGCTGCCGTACACCAGATATCTGACCCACCAATTCGTGATAAACTTCTAGCAGCGTACGGCGCAGATTCGTTTACCAGATCAGTGTTGGAGAAGCTTGCGAAGGGGATAAGGGTCCGAAATTTCATGCTGCATGATGGTCTTGTGATGCATAAGAAGCAGGGAGTCTTCCGAGCATACGT
>NW_027159975.1:0-165 GCF_002600585.1 Cystoisospora suis
ATCTTCAATCTATCTATCTACTCATATACACATCTGTAGATAGCACTCCGCGATCCTAGTTTGAGATAGATGCATGCATCGATAAAATGACTGGCAAACCGCCAACCTCGAGACCAGCGGAACCCCCCCTGACATCACTTGCCAAGGTATACATATATATATATA
>NW_027159975.1:412-1416 GCF_002600585.1 Cystoisospora suis
AGACAGCCTCGAGAACGCGCAAACTAGAATGAAGGCTAGGACGCATGACAACAAGGACTACGACCACTACTACACACGCAGAAGCCATCACATTCTCGAAACCCCCTATATAAATATCTATATACACATATATATACGTGTATATGTATATATACATATATATGTACAATAGTGGAGAGGAGGAGTTCTCTGTACGTGTCTCGGATAGTCTTATGATGTATAGACGTCTGGCTTGTATATGAATAAGAGACAGGGAATGTAGAAAAGGTAAGCTTCTTCTGACTGTGGAGAAGGATAGGAGATATCGCGAGACGCAGCCAGGCAAGACAGAAAGAAAGAGAAGCTACGACACCTAACCTAAGAGTGCGAGTCTATCGTTATCGTTAGAGCCTCCTGTACTGTCAGTTTGCAATGAAAAAGCTGAGGCAAACTCCAAAAGAAAGCCAAAGAGACAAGTCAAAAGATAAAAGAAAAGATACACAGATAGAGAAGAAGATACATCGAGAGCGATGGGTACACACATAGGCAGATAGAAAGAGAAGGAGGTCTGAGAGAATCATGCTAAGCATATAAAGATAGATCGCCTTATGTACGGATAAAGAGTGAGAATGAGGTCTCGTCTCGTTCTGTTGTCTACCTTGTCATAAAGAGCTTGCGCAGGAGGCTTCAATAGAAAGTTGGAGAGAGTCTGAGGCCTTTGGTGTGTTAAGTCAAATACAGAAGCTGCCATAAGAATCATCAAAGGAATCTCCACCTGCATTTTCGGAGAGACATCGCCATCATAGAGACAAGAGGAAAGAGAAACAAAGAAAGGGATACGGAGGGATGGAGAAACAAAGAAAAGAGAAGACAAGTGAAGAAGAAGAGAAGAATGCGTCTACCTTCTTACCAAAGAATAACTCCTCAAATCTCTCGCGAGGGTGCCTGTCTTGACTTTTACTCTATCTATCTATCGATCGATCCTTAATCTATCTATCGATCGATCCTTAATCTATCTATCTATC
>NW_027159975.1:1577-1988 GCF_002600585.1 Cystoisospora suis
CTCTCTCTCTCTGTCTCTCTCTGCGTATACACACACGTATTCCCTACATCTCACAGTCTCCGTGCATCTTTCAGGAATACAGGGGATTTCTATCCTGTCAAGACTATCATTGACCCTCCTTTACACTGGGCGAAGGAACAAGTCAGAAGAGACCCATTTATCTTCAAGAAAGAAGAGAAACAAGAGATTCTAAGATAGATATCATTCTATCTCTCGTATGCCCTCCCTCTTTCTTTCTCTCTTTCTTCTTACATTCTCAAAGTGTTCAACAGTAGAGAGAATAGGAAAGATAGCTAACTCTTCAGCGACATAACTTAACCCTAGTTGGGCTAGACCTCCTGCAAGACTTGCAAGTGCATGCGCTTTTGCTTCCTCTTCATCTTGCCGTCTGCTCTTCTTCTTCTTCTCCTC
>NW_027159975.1:2154-7702 GCF_002600585.1 Cystoisospora suis
GATCTACTGATCTAAATGAAGAATAGAGTCTTTCTGAATTAGAAGCAGATTGACTAGCCGCGAGTCTTTGATCCGGAAAGCTACACACGCCCAGCAGAGTGAGGCAGCCGTCTGTAGAAAGAACGACATTCCCAATGCCAGCCATTGAACGGATGCATGCATGCATGCAAAAGGGGAGAAGCAAATCACACAATATGAAAGGCTAAAGTGTAGCTAGATCTATCCATACACTTCGGAGAAGAATGACGACGAAAGAGGAGATAAAGATAGATAAAGACTGAGAGTCTTCTTTCTTTATGTAGATTATGAAAGGGAGATTGGTGAATGAAAGAGAATTCAGAGAGAGAAAGTTCGAGCCAACAAGAAGAAAAGAAACGTAAAGGTAGAAGCTCCCTTGTCAAAGAAGATAGCACAGAAAGTGCAGCTCTATATAGACGTGTATGTAGGTACCTATACATAAATACACATAGACTCATGGGGGGGCCCCCATACATCTATACATTCACATATAGAGGTAGCTATACGTCTATATACGTGTACGTATATGAGTAGGTGTATACATATGAATAGCTATACAGATGTATACATATATAGACATGTATACATACCTATTTAGATGACACAATATGCATGCATGCAAGTCTGTCTAGAATATCACTGGAGGTCTCTGTATAGCGGGGATATAACGTGGAGGAGAAGTGACGATGTAGACACCCGCGCGAAAGAAGAAGAGAAGGAAATCCTGAAAGAGAGAGAGATGCATAGATATGTATAAATGTAGCAAAGAATGCCTTGCCGCTGTCCTATACTGTTCTCCTGCATGTGCTTCTTTTCTGTGTGAACTCTGATCAAGAAATAAAGAAAGAAATGAACTTTCTTCCTAACAGTCTTCTTTTGATGAGAAAGATAAAAGAAAGAAAGAAATCTATCTTTAATCTATCTATCTATGAATACAGATAACGACTGACACGTCTACATGTATATGTATGTTTGCATCTAGAAGGAGAGCGAGGCAGGGACTTTTTCATGACTTTCCAAGTCACCCCACAGGGCTCGTATGTCGTCGTGCTGTGCATGTATTTGCTTGCTTTACTACAGATGTCTATATCTATTCAGAGACACATACACATCTATAGAAAAGTAGATACAGACAAGTCTTTAGCCACTGTACTCCATGTATGAATGAAAACGGCAGTTCACGCCCTTCAGACGGACGACCTCTTTCTTTCCTTCTCACTCTTTCTTTCTTTCTTCCTTCCTCTTCTTTTCCCTCTTTTTCATGTGAGCATCACTTACGTATATTTCTCTGCTTCTTTTTCTTTTATATTCTTCTTCTTCTTCTCTTTCTTACCTTTGCATCGAGACGCGGTAGAGATTTCTTTCTGAACATCTCTGCAAAGCACTGGGCAACTGGCAATGGGAAGCGATACGGGCGTAATTCCTGTTCTATCTCTCTTCCTCTTCTTCTTTCATTCTTTTGTCGACTGTGAAATAAAGAAGAAGAAGACAAGATTCCTCCTTTCTCACAGCTCTCTTCTAGAGAACTATCAAAGCTAGGACCCCCGAATGAAGAAGAAGAAGAGAGGCTAGTCAAGGTGAATGAAGGTAAGAGACAAGGATGTGTGGCAGGAGCATACAGCCGGCACAGGGTCTCGATCCACGAGATTCCTATAGGAGGAGGGGAAGAAGAAGAAGGACGAAGATGTGGAGACGACGAGGAAGAAGAAGAAGAGAAGGAAGAGGTCTCGAAAACTGTTCGAGCTGTATCAGCTAGCTTAACGCAGAGGGCTGCTTCCAGACCAGGATAGAACTGAAGAGAAAAAGGAAGATGAAGGAGAGAAAGAAAGAAAGAACGAAAGAAAGATGGGTCTTCTCATTTCAGACAGAGACTTCCTACATATGGATCATCCCTCAAACCGAAACAAGTAGATACGAAAAGTAGAGACGAAAGAGAAGATGATGTACCCTGTACATACACGGCAATCCTACGACGCCGTCAACAGACATATAGAGGTATGTACGTATATACACACATATATATATATATATACATGGAACTATACATAGGTCTTCGCCATCAATATACATATAGAGGTGTATACATATATATATATATATATATTGATAGGTAGATCCTCGTCATGGAGCTGAAGGTAACACATGTTAAGTTGGAGAGATGGGAAAGCTAAAGAAGTTGAGCGTTTCAGAGACTACGCACCTTCCCCCTTCTCTCTCTCTCTCTCTCTCTCTTTCTCTTTTTCCTTCTCGTCTTCGGAAAGCAAGATATACACAGACAAATAGATGTATGAAACCTTCTTCATCTATGTGTGTAGTTTATACTTGAACTGCAGGCACAAAGAGAGATCAAGGGAGTGAGCGAAGGAAGGAAGGAAGGACAGAAGAGACAGCACAGAGAGACCAACCCATACGCGTAAAGAGCATGTCTCCATCTAAAGCATGTCTCCAAGCACACATACTACACAGTATGAAAAGAAAGAGTTGTCTTCACTCTATACATTTATGTCTCTGTGTATCTATCTGTTCATCTATCTATCTCTATATCTCTATAGGTAGATAGGCAGCTACACATCCAGTATGGTCTCGTAACTCTATACAGGCAGGTTTATGCCCTCATATATACATACATACATAGTGACATTCACACATACATAGTCAAACATACACACATACGCATACACATACATACATATTCATACATACATACATATTCATGCATACATACATATTCACACATCCAAGCATATTCATTCCTACATACGAATTCATACATATTCATACATGTGCATACCTGAACATATAAAGTATCCCTACATGCATAGGTAGGTATGCACACACTGCGTGGACATACCTGCGCCCCAGTGGAGCGAGGAAGGTGCTGTTGACTGCTGAGAATGAGAAGAAGTTCATGAGCCACATGCGGATCGAGA
This sequence comes from Cystoisospora suis, assembly GCF_002600585.1. Lineage (NCBI taxonomy): Eukaryota > Apicomplexa > Conoidasida > Eucoccidiorida > Sarcocystidae > Cystoisospora > Cystoisospora suis. Next base: position 5,103 of record NW_027159975.1, read on the forward strand.
GAATCGACTCTATAGGGAATTTCCTTCACTAAGTAACTTTCTAATCTCTCTATAGCATTCTGCTGGCGACTCTTGCCTCCTTCTGTTGTTCTCCTACTCATCTGATCGCGTGAAAGGCGATCTGCATGCTCTATTCTCTCCGGAGAGAGACGCGTCTGTCTCTCTCCTTCTTCATCCCTATCATCCTCCTTATGTCGGGTGTACATCCTTCTTAATGAAGAAGAAATGTGCAGGAACTTGATAGGAGAAATAGTTGCATTCGTGTTAAAGAGAAAGAAAGGACGTCGACTGGAGAGAAGTCCTCGAAAGTCGATGAGAGGATCATAATGGTAAGAATGCTGGAGTTCTTGAAGTGTATGTACACTCCGAAAGAGAGTGAGAAGATCTTGACTTTGTAATTCGAAAGAGACTTCTGTTAATCTTCGAAGAAATTTCTCTAAAATTTCATTCAAGAGAAGAGGAGATATCTCTCTTCCCATCATCCAGTCTGAATCCCCTTCTCTATATACACCAGACAATCTTTCTTCTTCTTCTTCTTGTTTCGTTCTTTGTATGAAATGATCTTTATCACTTCCTTCATCTTCATCTCTTCCATCATCTTCACTGAGAGAAGATTTAATCTTCTTTCTCGTATCGTTTTGGGAAATGTGGGGATTTTCTGTAACGTACGCTTGGTATAGCTCTAGGTATCGATTGCATGCAAATAAATTCGTTAGAGCTGATAAAGTAGCAGATGTATCTTGGCCGCGGAAATCTCTCAGGTGCTTTCCGACCTGCTCTAGAAGACTTTCTAGGAAAAGCCGAAAAGATATAGTTATGGGCGGGACGTCTGAAAGCATCATTGAAGAACTCGGAGTGAAGAGTCTTCTTTCTTTTCCTCCAACATGTTCATCTGAGGTGTATGTACAGCTGGATAGGAGGTTGTTTTTTGCTTTTCCTTCATGTTTCTCTTGATAATGAAAGAAAGAAATGGAGATGAGGAGATTCTTCTCAACTTCTTTTCTTGCATGTTCTGAGAAAGAGAGAAGAAGAAGTGTCAATGTCTGAGGTTCTCGAAGAGAAGACAATCGACCGACTAGCGATGAGACCACACGGCTAGCTACAACATCGAGATCGGGGCCGTTCATACGAACATAGGAATGAAAGAAGAGAGATATACTTTTAGATGAGAGAGAAGAAGAAGAAGACAATCTCTTTAAAATGACAGGGAGAAACGCTCGTAAGAGTAATTCATCTTGGATTTGAAGACGTGCTAATGCGGAGAAAAGAAGAGAGAGATCTTGAAACCGATATAGATGAACTTGCATTCGAATTTCCTCTATCATGTAATCGAGAAAAGATTGATCGGGGCATCTTTTCAAAGAAGATAAAGATCTCAAGATCACAGCGATCTGTTCAGGTTTAAACTCCGACCTTAGGACGACGCAGCGATAAAGAAACGCATCCCACAGCTCTTTCATATAGATATGCCTTCTCGCACAGTCGACAACCGAGTTGCGAAGCTCTCGCGGAGTCATTGCATAGATGCGATCCAAGCGAGGAATCTTCAGTCCAGGTGAACGCTTAGAGAATAGACTCCGATAGAAACATAGTAAAGAAAAAGAAGAAGAAGAACAAGAAGAAGGAGAAAGAAGAGAAGTAGAAGGAGAGGAAGGAAAAAGGAGAAGGGGAGATGAAGAAGACAGAAAAGAAGAAGAAGAAGGGAAAATGAGAAGGGGAGAGAAAGAAGATGAAAAAGAAAAAGAGGAGATGAGAGATAAAGAGAATGGAGAAGAAGATGAAGAGATTTCAGGAAGAAAAGGAAGAGAAGAAGAAGAAGAAGACGAGGGAGAAGAAAGAAGAGTGCTAGAGGGAGAGAAGATGTTTCGTTGTCTTTGATGTATAGCAGAAGGAGTACCAGGAGAATCCGGAGAATTCGAACTTGAATGATAAGGTGTATAGACAGAGGCGTGATAGAGCGGAGTAGAATGGTATCGAGATATGCTTGCTATAGGTGAGGTATGAGAAGAAGATTTTCTTGAAGAAGAAAGATAATGAAGATTTCTAGACCCGAACGAACATGAAGAGAGAGAGACTTGAGGAGATGAAGAAAGGGCGATTGATGAAGAGAAGGAAGAAGATGAAAACGACAAGACACGTAAAAGAGGAGAAGAAACTGGAGAAAAAGAAGGACAACGCGGAGACAGATGGCGAGAATAAGAAGGAGAGAAAGAGGAAGAGAATCTATCGACTATCGTGTATCGTATTGTTTCTCTTCCTCTCCATCCCTTCTTCCGTCTCTTCAACAGAAAGCCCGGGCTGAAAGAAGATGAAACGAGACGTAAGAGAAGAAAAGGAGAAACTTCAGTCTGTCTTCCTAGGAAAGAAAAAGAAGAGGAATATCTTCTTGCCTGGAAATTCCACACCCTCTCTCTCAAGGTAGAAGAAACAGAGGGAGAAGAAGAAGAGAAGAAGAAGGAAGAAGAACAAGAAGNNTTTCTTTCGTGAAAGATCTTGAAATTTTCCTCTCTTCCACACGCTTAGAGAAGCAAAAGGAGACAAGACGAAGGCTTTCGAAAGAAAGAAAAGGAGACAAACGAACTAGAAACCCCCCCCCCCCC
>NW_027159975.1:7908-10586 GCF_002600585.1 Cystoisospora suis
GTGTTTGCATATACTTTTCCACACATCTGTCTGTACAGCTCATTTCCGAGATATCTAAGGAACTATCTGCATGCAAATGAAGACACCTTACATAGCAGGATTTCACACATCTAGTCACCACATCGGCAAAACCTTCGAGCTCTGCAACGGCCACCACCTGCGGAGTTATCTCATTCCTAGAAGAAGAAGAAGAAGGACAGGGGGAAGAAGAAGAGGAAGACGACGCGCTCAAGCGAGAGGAGATAGCCGAGCCCATCTTTGTGAAAGAAAGAGAGAAGAGAAGAGAAAAAGGAGTGATGACGATAGAGAAGAGAAAGAAGGGGGAAAAGAGAGAGAGAAAAAATGAAAGGGAAGGAGAAGAAGAACAAGAAGAAGGAGAAGAGAAAGAGAGAGAAGAAGTAGAGAGAAGAAAGAAGAGAGACGGAGACGGTTGAATGAGAGACAAAAAGAAAAAAAAAAGAAAAAAAGAAAAATGAAAGAAAGAAAGAAAGAAGGGAGAAAGAAAGGTATTGGGAAAATGAGATACAGAAGTATGAGAGAATTTCAGAAGAGGCACAGAAAGAAAGAAAGAAAAAGAGAGCAGAGAAATGCAAAAAGTGAAGGAGAAGAGGAGAGAAGGTGTACGAGTGAGCGAGAGAGGTCGACAAAAGAAAGAAATATATAGACACACACATACAGACAAATATAGATACAGTCCTAGAAGTACATAGGTGCCTATATATATATATATGGACAGTTATATATGTATGTACGAAGATATATGTGTAGATGTACGTAAGCACGAGGAGGCTGCCTTCGTCGATGAAAGGAACCCTAAGGAGTGGAAGGAAACAAGAAAGTTCTTCAAGCCGAGTAAGGAGAAAACAGTCCACAAATTCAAGTGTATATACACTGCATTTTTAAGAGCCAAAAGTCTCTCACACAGAAAGAGTTCACTCATCTCTCCTTCAGAACTCTGCGAGGGGAGTTCTCTTTCTTACAGGCAAAAGTAGATTCAGATCTTTCGTAAAGAGAAACTGTTCCGAGGTGTATGTACACCCGACTACGTATTACATACTCGGCACTCAAGAGGAAAGAAAACAACTGAAAAGGAGGTGTGATCTTGACGAGATGAGCTTCTCCTTTCTTCCTTTTCTCTCTCTCTAGAAGGAATCCTTCCTTGTCCATCTTTCTTCTATTCTTCTTCTCCGTTCTGTGGAAGAGACCACAAAATGCTCTTTCCATACAAAAGAATTCCTAATACAGAAAGGTTTAAAACCGAAAATTTCGGCGCATGCAATGGATGAAATCGCATCTGTTTTCCTTCGGCATGCATGCATTCAAGAGGGAAAGAACTCAATAGAGAGAAAAAGCACTGAGGGACCCTCCCTTGTGCGGTGTACGTACACCTGCAACTTCGGGAATAGACGAGATAGATGCACATAGAGCAAGCGCTAGACCGAACGCCCTTGTTTTAAGGTTTCTTTGTCTCTCTTTCTTCTTTTTCTCTTTTAAGAGAGAGTAGTAGCGTTCTTCTTTCGTTCTTCTTCATCTCCATCTGAGACAAAAAGTCCCTCTTCTTCTCTCTCTTGTCCTTGTTATTTCGGCAAGATCCGTTTTTTGCCGATGCAAGCAGGCGGGTTATGTAGGAGAGAAAGAAAGACTCAGGAATGAGAAGTCTTTCTCCTCTTCAGTTTATGAAGAAGACAAGACAGACGGGTGAACTGTCTCCTCGAGCTTCTTCTTCTTCTTCCCATTCCAATGCTTTCTTCTTTCACATTGACCTCGATTCCTGATCTCTCCGGTGTTTCGTCACGACGCTAGTATAGATTCTCTCTGCCTCTCTCCTTTTCTTCCTCTTCTCTTCTTTCACCTCTTTCGTTCTTCTCCTCCGTCCAGTTGTTTCTTGTTTCATCTCTCTCTTCTCTCATTTTCCGCATTTCACACTCGTCTCTCTCGATCAAGACACATCCTACCTGTCTCTTCTTTCTTCTTCTCCCTCCTGAAGAGGAGATACTTTTCTTTCTTTTCAAGTCACTTCTTTTTTGCCTCTCTTCTCTCTTTCTCTTTCTTCACTTCACTTCTCCTCCACTACGACCCAAGAGTTTAACTACTTTCCTCCCCTTCTCTTTTCTCTTCTCTTGTTCTCTCCTTATTCTTCTTCTTTTAGAGCGGGTACTTGTATCTGGCTTTTCTCCTTGTTCGTTTCAAGTGTCTAGACACCCCAAAAAAAAAACATCTATCAAGATGGCTTCACATACAGCGAATGGAGGGACTTCCTCTTCTTCTTCTTCATCTTTAGGAGACGATCCTTTAGCTTATATGGATCAGTTAGACTTCAATACCAACAAGTTTCCCCAGTATTCTCACGTAAGCAGTCTTCTTCCTCTTCTTCTTCTACTTGTCTTTATCTCTCGTCTCTATTCTTCTTTCTTCTCTAGATATCTTCATCTACATACATCTAAAAGTCAACAGAAAGAAAAAAGCAGAGAGAGATAGAAAGAGAAGGGCAACGGGGACAGAGACAGATTCAAGTCGTTCTCTCCCCAATTCTCTCTCTCTCTCCAGGTTATCAAACTCAGCACTTAAGATCAGCCACTCTATCTTTAATCTATCTATCTATCCTTTATCTATCTATCTATCTATCTTTAATCTATCTATCTATCTTTAATCTATCTATCTATCTATCTTTAATCTAT
>NW_027159975.1:11005-11143 GCF_002600585.1 Cystoisospora suis
TCTATCTATCTTTATGTATAGGGTAAGCAGAATGAGTTTAGTGACGCCAGCGGAGTACTGTCAGGAGTTGTGTATATCAGGACTATACACAAGAAGAAGAGATAAAGGATGTGTATCTTTCATCTTCTTTCTTCTTCT
>NW_027159976.1:0-220 GCF_002600585.1 Cystoisospora suis
CCCGAGCATCACTTAGCGAATGCTCAGGAATCAGTTAAGCGCTACTTTAGAGGTATCAAGCGACAGCAGAGAGGATCCGAGCGTACACACCGACCACCTTAAATAAGTACCGCCCACCGTTCGAAGGGGGTAGGGGGTGTCAGTCCCGGCGGAACTGACACCGTGTTTCGAAGGGGGTAGGGGTGTCAGAGCACTGCGCGCTCTGACGCAACCACGTCCC
>NW_027159977.1:0-1270 GCF_002600585.1 Cystoisospora suis
TTCATGAAGGCTTCGACCACCCCATTTGCTTGAGGGTTGTATGGGCAGATCCTAAGGCGATGGATTCCCCACCGAAAGAGCAACTCCTGCACAAGCTTCGCATCGAACACTTTCGCATTGTCGGTGAGGATGGCTGCGGGGCACCCATATTGACATATTAACCTGTGAGTGATTACTGCAGCGACGGTTTCCGCGGTAAGGTTGGTTACAGGGACTATCTCGGGCCACTTAGAGAAATGATCTGTCATAACTAGCACATATGAATTTTCCCTCGTTGTTTTGACCAAAGGCCCGTATGCATCAACAGCCCAAGTGTGAAACAACCCAGGCTTGGGTAGACTAGCTGGAGTACTTGGCTGGAGTGTCTGCCTGTAGTCTAATGGCTTCCTTCGTGCACAAGCTAGACACCCTTCAATTATTCGGCGCACATCTTCGCGCATGGCCGGCCAGGCATACCTACGCCTCAATTGGCTATGCACTCTATCCGCTCCCAGGTGCGCTCCCAGTGGCCCACTATGGTAAGCAGCGACCAAGTTATTACGTAACCCTCTCGGCACGAATACCCGGAGCGCCCCGTCTTCCCCCTGTTTGAAGAGAGTGCCATCGTATACTGTGTACTGGCTCCGGAGAAAACTAGGAAGAGCCTGCCACCAACGCGGCGCGGCACCTACATTATTCGTACGAAGAGCTCTTACTAACGCGCGGCATTCTTCGTCACTTCGCTGCTCCTGCACCATTTTCGCACTCATAGCATCTCTCAAGGGGAGCAGCCTTCCATCCACTGGAGTAGCCTCTCTTGCAACGAAAGCGAAGGCGTAGTCCGGAAGTAGTCGCTCGGTTGCTTCTGGCTTCCTAGACCACCTCTCGCCTCCTTCCACCGGTAGGGGTGACCTGGAGAGTGCATCCACATGCGCTTGTTTACTGCCCCGCCGATGCTCCAGGACGAAGTCGAATTCCTGAAGCCTCAAGGCCCACCTGGCCAGTCTTCCCTTCTTAGCTGCTTGTAACCAACGCAACGAACCGTGATCCGATCTGACCGTACACGGCTGGCCCAGAATATACTCTCTGAATTCTTCCAGGCTATATATGACAGCCAAGGCCTCCAGCTCGGTAGCTGACCATTTCCTCTCCGCCTCGTTGAACATTTTGCTGGCGTACGCAATGATACGAGGTGTTGCTTCCTTGGGGAGTTGTTGTTGCAACATCGCACCCCACCCTACACTTGATGCATCACAATCAATAATGAAGCCAACGTTGGGGACTGGGTGAT
>NW_027159977.1:1708-2266 GCF_002600585.1 Cystoisospora suis
TCCAAATGGCATCACGTTAAACTCGTAAAGCCCGGCGTGCGTAGTGAATGCAGTCTTCTTTTTGTCTTCTTCTGCCAGCGGTATTTGCCAGTACCCGGCAGCCATGTCTAGTGTGCTAAAATAACAAGCTCCTTGAAGAGTGAAAAGAAGGTCGTCGATCCTCGGGAGGGGGTACACGTCCTTAACCGTGACTTTGTTCAGTTGAGTATAATTCACGCAGAACCTCCACGACCCATCTTTCTTAGGGACAAGCACCACGCCACTGGACCAGGGAGAGGAGCTAGGCTCTATTATTCTTTGCTCCCGCATCTTTGCTATTTCCTGTTCTATCACCTTCCTCTCTACTGGAGACCTCTTGCGCGGCGTCGTGGAGAAAGGCCGCACCTCCTGTGTCGGAATGGGGACCTGAACCCCACTAACGCGTGAGGGAGGATCCCCTGAGCACCTAAACACATCCCTGAATCTGTGAAGAAGGCCTATCAGCCTTCCGTACTCAGACACTGTTAGGGAACTCGCCGTGTGACGTAGCGACGGCATTTCTTCTTCCCACTTGGTTTC
>NW_027159977.1:2430-2655 GCF_002600585.1 Cystoisospora suis
CTGCCTTAGCACAGGTACCGATACGAGCGATGATGGTACCCTTCCTAATTCTGCACGCCCTAGCCGATGGGTTGCAAACCAACATGTGAGTGGGGGCCCGTTCAGAGTACCCATGCGCTATGAGGAATCTACGTGCCATCGCACCCGCGGCATGAAAAGGATGTATGTGCACTGGGGTAACCCAGGACGCTGTTGGCTGGACGTCAATAAGCATTTCAGAACGCG
>NW_027159977.1:3190-3347 GCF_002600585.1 Cystoisospora suis
GGCATGCGTGACTCTGCATCACGGGGTGTCCGGCGACTTCTTCTCAGTAGCCCACGACCGGGGCTCCTTGAAGGGGTAGGCGACCTGAAGTTCTTCAGTTGGCCCCGTTCCGTGCTCATCGATCGTTCGCTCTGTCGGCGCCGCGTGTACTTGTTCC
>NW_027159977.1:3482-4228 GCF_002600585.1 Cystoisospora suis
CTTCCTCCTGCAAATCCTGCAGATTGGGGGTCGTCTTTCGGTCTCCTTGCCTATTTGGTTAACTCTCCGCTCTGGACAATCCCTTGCCCAGTGGGATTCGGACCCACATTCATGGCAGGCGCCCTGTCGCTCGTGGGTCGTATTCCTCGCAACCAAGATACTGGACGGCGAGGCGCCCGCGCCCTGGCTCGCCTGTCGTTCACGTAGTTGTTCGGCCCTCGCGAACGCCTCTGCTCGCGCTTGGCTCTGTTCCAATGTCAGGGTGGCTTCTTCAGCGCTCGCAACAACATGGTATGACATCCTTGGAGGCAGTGCGCGCATGTAGGCGCGCCGTAGCGTCTCATCATCCCACACCGACAAGGGTTTCTGCAACATCTCGCACATTTTCTGTTGCAGGTTCCGCAGCTTGAGCAAGTGTCCGCGCATCTGGGTGGGATTGACCCACACGCTCTTAAGGTCTTCTAATCTTCCAGCGTAGTACCCCAGTGGATCACCGCCGTAGGCGGAATGGTGTACGATCAGGTGATCCCTCAGCCTTTGATATCTCGGACCTGCCTGCGACAAGAGGGGAAGCAACTCTGCGTGGTACTGCTCCGGTAAGTACTTCAATAGCGCCTTAACCTTCCACTCATCTTCCCGTATGGGGAAGTCCCCCTTCGTCTCCAAGTTAATAAACCACTCCTGCGGATCCATACTGCTGTCAACGGGGTATGGTGGAAGAACTCCAGACGGATCTCCGCTGCCAA
>NW_027159978.1:0-737 GCF_002600585.1 Cystoisospora suis
CTATCTCTAGGAGGTTCTCGATAGTCACACACCAAGCAGCTGTCGTGGCCACGAGTCCTAGGTCCAGATCGGTTCTAGGTGGCTGGCCTGCAGGAGTCAATTGCTTCCGACTATCCATTCGGCGACAAACGGGGGGTCAGGGGCCCAAAGTCTCTTCATCGGTCTGCCTCCTGGGTCATTCGGTAAGCTTCGGAGGTCACGAGGACCTTCGGTAAGCGCGGGGGGTCAGATCACTATTTAGATTTATCCACTCAAACCTTTCAGTTCATTCCACCCCGAAGTTCTCACGGTTCGAATCACATAACACTGGTCTCCCTGCTCCGGGTTTCAGGCCTTAGAGAGAACGATCAAAGAATCACTCAGGGTGAACTCCCCTATCAACACAAAAAAAAGGAGAGATGACAGGAGATTGTCTTTCGCTCCTCACCCAACGAGTTCCCATTAAGCCTCGTCCCACTGTGTCAGGGGGGGCTTCCTTTCCGCCTCAAGGCCCTTGGCCGATTAAGAACCTACCCCAACTAACGGGCCGAAAGAAAAGCACACCGATCACGACTGATAATTCCTACTCACAGATGAACACTCTCGAGAACGAGGGACCGACGTCATCCCAAAGACGGGCTCCTCTTCTCTTAACTCAGAACATTCGTCTTCTCTGCACCCTTTCTCCAAAAAACAGGTTCTCTCTTGTTACATCCTTGTCCCAACTCCCCTTTTTCCTATACCCATTCAGTCGTAAC
>NW_027159979.1:0-267 GCF_002600585.1 Cystoisospora suis
CGTCCGACCTCGGCTGCCAGCTTCTTGTCCGTGCTGGGTCCTGGCGCTAGGTCGTTCAATCTCTTGGTCCAAGAGTCGCTTCCAGGCGTGGTCTTGCTGACCTTGCCTTTTTCTTGGGAGAGTTTGCCGGTTCGACTATCCCAGGCGAGACCGGCATGTCGCCAGAAGCCTAGTCGTGGGATGAGGTCTTGTCCTAGGTCGGCTATCAGCAGGTGATGGTGCCCTTCCCATCCCCCAATCTTGATGTTGGCCTTCGGGATCCAATGT
>NW_027159980.1:0-581 GCF_002600585.1 Cystoisospora suis
AGCCGAGGGCCGGAAAGCACTTAGATGCAGCACCTTTCCACGATCAGGGCTTCTAGGGAAGCCTAACTTGCATAATCAGAGCCCTAGGGCTCTTTAAAAGAAGAAAAGAGACCCAGACTTAGCCTTAGAAGGCCCTGGGAAATTGCCGGAGACCGCGTCTCCCAGGGGAGACGGAACGACCGGCCGGTTCGGCAAGACACACGACCGGAAGGAGGGGAAATAGTTACGGTCCGGCCTCATTTAAAGAGGCATAGGAACAGCAAAACACGTTTAGAGGGCAACCACGCAGAAAGAACAAAGAAAGGGGATAGTTTAGAAGAGGAGAATGGGTCCTAGAGGACCCTAACAGCCACGGCGAGCCGCTCGACCTCACCTCTCGAGCGGCCGATAGCAAATCTTAGACGGTTTCTCGCCGCCTAAAAGAGAGAAACCGTGCCAAAGACAGTTTTGGCAGCACCCACGGTGCGGAAACATCGTTTCCGGCGTCCGAAACGGACGCAGGACCCCACATCTCCCCTCGGGAACGCAGGCTAGCCGGCGCCCCAAGCCCCGTGATACGTGTGTCGTGTACAGAGAGAACT
>NW_027159981.1:0-993 GCF_002600585.1 Cystoisospora suis
TCTATCTTTAATCTATCTATCTCTGTTGAATCTAACTCTCTATCTATCTTTAATCTATCTATCTATCTTTAATCTATCTATCTCTGTTGAATCTAACTCTCTATCTATCTTTAATCTATCTATCTATCTTTAATGGTGGTGCAGGTATGCATGTATCTATGACGCCCTTTCTCTTGCGTTCTCCTGTCCGTCTTCTTTCTCTTCTTTCTCTCTCTCTTTTTGATCGATTGCATGTATGTAACGAAGTAAAAGACTAGTTGCGGTAGTGGTAGTAGACGTCGAGAAAGAAGAAAAGACATTCTCTCTCTCCCTCTCTGTCTCTCCCTCTCTCTTCCTTTTCTTCTTCTTCCTGTTTCATGTAACGAATCCACACCCTTCTTCTTCTTCACGATAAGAAAAATAATTATAGAAAGAGAAAGAAGAAAAAAGACACATTTTAAGATAGACATAAGAAGAAGAAGTAGCCGTGAGAAAGGAAGACGGGGATTGATGGCAGATATAATGATAGAGTGAAAAAGACGACAGGAAAAGTTTTCTCGATACAGAGAGACAGAGACAGAGAGACAGATATATATAAGTACACATACAAAGAATTAAATACATTCAACATACACAGACACACACGTATACCAATAAATAGATAGATACATTACGGATAGATTAAAGAAAGAATAAAGATAGATGAAGCTTTTCTTCTCTTTCTCGTGGTATCGATCATATCCTCCTTTCTTCCTATCTGCCTAACAGTCTAGACCGCCATCTGCTCCTTTCTTCTCTCTCTTTCTCTTCTCTCTCTTTCTCTTCTCGCACCTCCCTATCGTCTCTTCTCTCGCTTTCTCCTTCTATTTTAGAGAGAATTCTCCAGGTCATTCAGAAGTAAATCAATCGCTCTATTCATATTACCTGAAAATACACCACACACATACACAACTATTTAGACATACCTACATATATATACATGCCTATATATACATATATAGATAGATAGACAGA
>NW_027159982.1:0-411 GCF_002600585.1 Cystoisospora suis
CTCCACCGGACTGCCAGGACATGCTTCTATGCTCACATAGGTCCTGATGGTGAACAGCCCTGCAGCGCCACACATCGAGCGCGCACACTGGTAGTCCTCTCCGACAAGCTGGGCATCGGGAGGAAAAAAATCACTCGGGCTCCCCCATACCCGACCCGTCAACCGGACTGCAGCAGACAAGGTGAACCAACGGAGCACGTCAACGTTACGCGGTCCACACGGCCATCAAATGTCTAACACGTTAACAAATGCTCACGAACCGCCAACTGCGACGACGCCGTTCCGCACACTCTTCTTTCACAACCTCCACACACACAACATCCACGAGCACCTGGCTGCGTCTCCCGGACCGGAGGATGACAGTCTTCCATCTCAGAAATCCTGTACGTACTGCCTGCAAGTGTAATGTAG
>NW_027159982.1:591-993 GCF_002600585.1 Cystoisospora suis
TCTGACTCTGTCACCAGGTACAGAGCAGCCGCTGCGGGAGAGGGTGCAGTCCGCAGTCTTGCTGGGGTAAGGCCCGCTTCAGTAACACATCACCCTCCAACATCAACGACACACGACTGGCCAGATGTCCTTCTCAAACGGCTCCATCGATGAACGCCTCCGCCCCCCGAAGTATGCGGTGAGAGCATTACGCCGCCACCCTCTGCAACCCGATCGCCTTAACCCAACCCGGGCCCGAAAACTCAATCACCCGACCAGAACTCATCACACCGCGGCTCGGCCACGTGCTACGATCTAGACACCCTCAAAAAGCCTCTCTGGCGGAGTTGGAGTTAAACAGAGACAAATTCTGTGGTTGTTCGTTTTATTATTTCCCTCCTTCGCCCCGCACCACCCACTTTC
>NW_027159983.1:0-1431 GCF_002600585.1 Cystoisospora suis
ACGGGAGGACTCCTCCCGTGCAAACGTTGTCTCTTGCAGCAAACGCTAAGGGGCGCTAGGCAACTGTCTGGTCAGTCGTTAGGTTCAGTTCGGGTTTGAGCCGCGGTGACAGTACAGTACTACTGCTCCCGATCAACGTGATGTACGTTTGTACACGAGTAACCACGGTTGTCGTTCGCGAACTCCACGGGGAACACTCTCTCACGAAGCCATAGCGGTCTCGATATACGACAGCTCTCCACTCCGCGCACGGCCGAATCACAGGTCCACACTGGACAAACCGGGATACACCCCGAAACTGACGGGACACGGCCAATCACACCTGTCCGACCCGTCCCCGTCGAGGAATCGAAACATCACTAACGACCGGCGCCAATCCCGCCGTTCACACTCCGGGCACATCCCAACGTGCCGGACTAAACGAGAAACCAATCTCCGCACTCCGTCGAAAATCTCTCTCACTCATGTCAAGAACTGCTCCAGAGCCAATGCGACCCCCCTCTGTCTCTTTGCAGTCACCCCCCCCGCCGTCAAACCGGCCGGCCCGTTGCTCGCTGGCCACAGAAAATCCAAACTCTTCCCGTACCACGCGAGTCACGTAAACAACCGTCGGAACCTACTAAAAGCCCACCGTACAACGTCGGCAAACACGACGCCACAGTCGAGAATGTCGGAAAAAAAACTCTCCCTTCTCTCTCTCTCCAGTTCCCCGGAAAAAACATCCTCCTCTCGTGGAAGGTTCTCCGAACCGTCCGACGCGCATGCAGACGGCTGCCCCGGGGCAGCTCACCGGCGGCCGTCTCCAGCCGCCGCTCCAAACTTTTTCAAGCCTTCTCTTTTTTCTTTTTTCTGCTTTAATCGTTCTTAGAATTCAAAAGATGGAAGAAATACATATATATATCGACGAAAGGGCCCGGGGAAAAAGGTGACTCCCCGTCCCTGACAACCCCCGCGTGCGCTCCGCGGCCGCCAGCGTCCGGCCGGGCGCTCCGGCGCGCGGCAGGTGCGCTCAGCGCCGAACCCGGCCATTTTCCCAGGTGCGATATCGCCAGGGGAATTCAATAGAAGTATCCAGACACAACTGACTTACGTATCGAAACACGACTGGCACCAAACCACGACTGACACAGGTATCGAAACCCGACTGACTGCCTCCCAGTATCTTCTTGGGTACACAAAGGAACCAATGGAAAGCCATGGGGCCCGGCACAAGCTTCCATCACCGACACAAGCTTCCACAATACGTTCCTCAACTCGCAGCACACAATAGATCCGTAGGGATCCGTAGTACTGTCATTGTCGTAGGAGTGTCATTGTCATTCATGACATACTGCCTGCAAGTGTAATGTAGCCAGCGGTCGCCATCGCTGTCTCTGTGCGGTGCCTACTGGGACAAAGACAGCCACACTTGTCACTCTACTGTAAGAGTTC
>NW_027159984.1:0-225 GCF_002600585.1 Cystoisospora suis
AGGTCCCGTCAGAGCTCCACGCCGTACCTCCTGACGAAGCGGAGCCTCTAGTTTTTTGGCGAGCGGTGTGGGCACTCCGCCATGAGGTGGCCCGTCTCACCGCAGTACCTGCACCGGTAGGTCTTGAGGTCGAATGAGTGCCCCTCGGCACCGCTTTGCCTTTGGCCGCTCTCGCGTGAATTATCCCAAAGTGCTGGCGACCTTTTGTTGCCCTGCGTGGTGTAG
>NW_027159985.1:0-217 GCF_002600585.1 Cystoisospora suis
AGGTCCCGTCAGAGCTCCACGCCTTACCTCCTGACGAAGCGAAGCCTCTCGTTTTTTGGCGAGCGGTGTGGGCACTCCGCCATGAGGTGGCCCGTCTCACCGCAGTACCTGCACCGGTAGGTGCTGAGGTCGAATGAGGGCCCCTCGGCACCGCTTTGCCTTTGGCCGCTCTCGCGTGAATTATCCCAAAGTGCTGGCGACCTTTTGTTCCCCTGCG
>NW_027159986.1:0-300 GCF_002600585.1 Cystoisospora suis
GGGGGGGGGGGATAGGTGTGTATGTTACCTTTTAAGTTTTCGACCTCTTCTCTTGACGCTTGGAGTTCCTTCTGGAGATTCTTCAGCTCCTTGCTGAGGTCGTCATTCTTAGCTTGGAGCTGTAAGACATGACTCTCTGCTTCGCTTCTCCTATTGCGCTCGTCTGTTAAATCTTTCTGGAGATCCTGGGCTTTCTTTATCAATCCTGAAACTTCACGGGCTTCTTCACGCAGTCTACGAAGCATACGACGAGCCAAAATTCTCTTCCACCTAAACAAACAGAAAAGAAAGAAAGAAAAA
>NW_027159986.1:555-8143 GCF_002600585.1 Cystoisospora suis
ATAGTCGTTGCTTTCTTGAGCCGTAGGTAGAATCTTCTTTCCCTCATCATCTTCCACGTTGCAGCTATCAAACTCGCTGCGTTTTGGATGCGTAGGTCTTTGCATCTCTTTCTTGCTTCCCTTCCTCTCCATGCGGCTTGTATGCACGTCGCTGCTTGAATGACCTTAAGATACTTTCTCTTCTGTAGACACATTCTAGCGAATCTCTGGAGTAGACACGCAGCTCGCTCCTCACGAAGACGCCGAAGAGCTAGCTTCGCCAGGAACATACGGACATGCGACTGCAGGAAGATAACTGTCTGCCGATAAAGAAGGAAAATTCTTCTTTGCACAAAGCTCTTATAGTGCGCTTGGATTCGTGTCGCTGAAGAGACGCGAACCTTCATCTGGTAAGACGATAGAATCTCATACCTAGGGGAGGAGAGAAGAGCCGAAACACATACACAAAGACAGATGAATCGGGGGAGAGCTATGAGGACGTTCGTCACCAGGGAAACAGAACGGCATTCCTATCTCTCTCATCCATTATTTGAAAGGTCACTACGTCCTATTTGAATATGAATTGCTATATCCTAGCGCATCTGTGTAGCTACTACATCTATGTATACCTACATACGTGCAACTCCAGGCCCCCATCTACATGCATGAGAGTTACGTGCACGTGTATGAGAATGACGACTACGGACAAAGGAACGCCTGGCTACTCGAAATGCCTACGTGTCTTTCTGTCTATCTCCAATTATCTACTGATCTATCTCTCAATCTACCCTCGTAGATGAGGGGAGACAGAAGATAGAGGCTTCCTCCTATACACACGTACATCCACAGATATTCATACACAAGCAGACAGTAAGAGCTCGCCGTCACAAGAACGACTACAATCCCTTCATCTCTCTCTCTCTCTCTCTGTCTATAGAATATCTTCCACACACCTGCGAAGGCATCTCTTTCACGTTCTTCTCTTCCCCCTCCATACATACATGCACATATTCATCCATAGATCGATCTGATGTGACTCCATACATCCCTACATATCCCTTCATGGTATGAACCCCCATGTATGCCTTTCTGTCCCTCCCCCCTTCTTACGCTTCGTTTTTAAAGAAGCATAGAGTTTTGCCTACAGCCCATGTCTGATCAACTGGCTGCTGTTGCGAATGCTTTCCTTTCGCCTTTTCTTTTTGCTCTGCTTTTTTCTCCCCTTGACTCTTCTTCTTCTCCTCCTCCTGCTCTTTCTCCTCTTGCAGTGAACTTCGATTCAGTCGCAGCTTGTCATCGAGATGCGTGAGAAGTCCTTCTGCTCTTCTTCTCCATTCACTCGCGGATACACTCCCCTGCTGTCCCCCCCCCCCTCCTTCTCCGTTAGCTAAGAGGTCTCTAAGAAAGGCGCGATCGGCTAAAGACTTATAATCTTCAAAACAGTCTCGATGAGACAACCTCACAGGATATCCCGCACGGCTAACTTGGACTGCTTGAAGCACGCCCCCGTATCTTAACTGTTCATTCACGGTACTTCGGTCAAAGACATCGGGGACATTTTGCGGATTTGGCTTGATACACCTGATAAAGTGGGGAGCCGTCTTATTGACTGTATCCATCAAACAGGAAAGCTGCTCGCGGAATTCACTTGAAACGGTTACAAACTTGCGCTTCGACTTTCCTCCTCCTCCTCCTAATGCTGTAGAAGATGAAGAAGAAGACTGACTTTCTTCGATACTCCCTCCGGCAGATGAGGCAGCGGTCGTGGTAGCTCCGCGATTGAGAAAGGAAGTGAAGAGATTGGAGACGAAGGGAATGGAAGAAGCTTTAATGGATTCTTGGAGATCCACGGAAAGTTGATCTTTATTCTTCTCGAGAAATCCATCGGTGCAATACTCGACGCTGCCGGCAAAGTGATGGACGAGAAAACAATTGGGCTTCGTCTTAATCACTCCGAAACGCTGGTGCCCTACGTGAAAGAAAAAGCGGAAAGAAATAGAAACAGAGAGAGAGAGAGACAGAGACAGAGAGGTAGATAGATGGGTCAAGAAGCAATGTAGAAGAGAGAAAAAGAGAGGTAGAAGAGAACAAAAGGAAGACGACGATGCAGAGAAGGAGAGAAAGAAAGAAAGGGGAGTGAGGGAGGTAGGTGGGAGTACCCCGGGAGAAGTCTACGAGGCTTGAAGCTATCTAGCTATGTCTCTCTCTGCTGTTCGAGAAGGGAGCTAGATATTATGAATCAAGATGAAGAAAGAGAGAAGATGAGATAGAAAGAAGAAGAAAAGAAGTGTGGAAGAAGAGACAGGGTGGCGACAGAAAAGAGAATGACTTAAACCAGAGAGAACATCGATCAAAAAGAAGAGGAAGAAGAAACAGAAGAGATAGGAGAAGAGACAGCAAGAAGATTTTCTACTCCCCTCACACACCATCACCTCGCTTCACACAAGCATACATACATATATACACATGCATATCTACCTATACAAATCTATGAGGTATATTCACCTGCATACTCATCCATATACACCTAGAGAGAGAGTGATTGATTAAGAGAAGAGAGAAAGAGAGAAGAGCGCAGTGAACGAATGAGGGGGGTGGGGGTATACATTCCATCAATCTCACGTCTGCCATACACACATAGACTAAATACAAAGGAAGATAGAACATTCATCCCCCCTATTTCTTTCTTTCATTCTTTCTCTTTTTCTTTCTGTCTTTCCTCTCTCCCAACAACGTACGACCCAAACCCTTGATCCTCTACTCCACCCCCCTCCCCCCCCCTCTTCTTCCATCATCCATTCTTTCTTCGCCTTTCTCTTTCTCGTCTTTTCACCTTTTTCATCCTTTTCTTACCAGCATGTTTCTGACAGATTTTGTTGTTAAATCCTCGATCCTTCCCAGCAGGGACGATACACTCTTCATCCAGCATCGAGAAAATGCCGATGGGCTTGTCTTGGAGGAGAGCCACGCAATCCGCATTGTCAGGGAAATCGAGAGGATTCCACGCAATGCCTTCGGCGCGATAGAGCTCTTCTTCACACTGGAACACGAAGGTGTTAAAGAAATTCTGGAGTCTCTCGTTCGTAAAGTTGATACAGAGCTGTTCAAAAGAATTAAACGTGAAGCACTCGAAGCCGAAGATATCTAACACACCGCAAAAAAGCAGGAGAGTCTCTGGGTCTTTCACGGAGCTACGATACCCGATCGATTGATTCGTCCGTGCGACCACTTGGAGGAATAGACACCCGTACAACGCTCGACATAAAGCATCTTTCATCTCCGTCGCTTCCTCCGCCTTCAAGGGCTTTCTGAAAGAAAGAAAGAAAAAGAGGGGGGAGAGAAAGATGAGGAGGACGTTAGAAAGAGAGTGAAGGGAGGAAGGAAAGAAAGACAGAGAAAAAGAAAGAGACATAGACCAATGAGAAGAAAGACAGGTGGAGGTTTGAAGGGTAAAGAGAGTGAGAGAGAGAGATGGATGGATGGTAGAGGAAGATGATGTGTAAGGAGACATAACCTTATCAACTCGGAAAGAAGCAAGCTATCTTATCGATCTCGGAACTGGAAAGAAAGGAGGTGTAGGAAAGAAGAGTGAAGGCGTGGCTTGGTGAGAAACCCCTTCTCCATGCAACGTCTTTAAGGAAAGACACACAAATGTCGTTCTAAAGAAGAAGAAGAGGAAAGAGTTTCTTGTCTATTCTCGTATCAATTGAGAAAGAAAGAAAGAGAGAAAGATCAAAGAGGGGACACTTCACTTGTCTGCGTGAAGTTACAGCTACCATCATCTCTATATGTATATGTACAAAATAGATGCCAATACACCTCTCTATCCTTCCACACGAGAGTATCTATGTTTAATCTATCTATGTTTAATCTATCTATCTCTAACCTATCTATCTATCTATCCATCTACGCATCTTTTCTAATCTATCAACATATCTATCATCGTACCCGCGTTCATCTATCTATCTATCGGTCGATCCGTCTATATTTCTCTATGTATCTATCAACCTACAGATCTGTCGTTCTACTTCTCTCTCGTCTCAATCTCTCACTTTCTTTCTTCTTCTCTCTTATATGAGAAAGAAGAGTTCATTCATTCCTTCATCCATCGCTTTCTTTCTTTCTGTCTGTCTCTTTCCTTACCTGTAAGATTCTCTCATGGTTCGAATGGATCGATAGCAGAGAGCCTCTTCAAGGTTTCGAACCTCCACTCCTAGGAGTCTGCATGCCTTTGAAACATATTCGGAACAGCTAGCTGGGACACATGAAGCTTCGCTATTTCCTTTCGGTGTCTCAAACGAGACATTTCCTAGACATAGGACAGCCCCTACCACAGAGAAGATATTCATCTGCTCTTCTTGACCTATACCGACTGTCTGCATAGCAAAGATAGTACTTTCGAATTCTTCGCAGTCATCCACCCCATGCAACTGAAAGCAACTACTCTTTGTCAGATATCGAAATTTATCTCGAGGCTCGAAGATCGACATATCCATCTCTTGCAGCTTCGCTTCTAGAGAGGCGAGAGAGAAGAAAGGAGGGGAGAGAAGTACAGAGGAAACGAAGAGGAAGAAGAAAGAAGGGAAGAGAGGAAGACGAAAGAGATTATTTCAGAAGGAAGAGTGGGAATCCAGAGAGGTGAAGAAGAGGTGGGGGGGGGAGAACAAGGAGAAAGGGGAAGAAGAGGAGGAGAGAGGAAGAGGGAGAGGAGGAGAGAGGAGGAAGAAAGGCAAAGAAGGGAAGAAGTACGGGAGGTCGCGTGGAGAAGAGAAGAAAGGAAGTGGAAGAGAAGTAGAGGAGAAGTGAAGGAAAGAAGATCGGTGATAGGGGGGTAAGGAAAGAAGACATACAGAGGCACACACAGAGAGAAGGAGAGACAGATCGTTTGATCAGGAAGTAAGTGTATGGAGCATGTAAGTCTCTATATGAAATTCCGTAAAACGTTAGAGAGAGAGAGACAGAGGAGGTGTATATACACACCGACAAGCGCAATGGGGTTGATGGTGATGGCTAGCTAGCTAGCTTCAGCCATCGCTATTTTCTCTCTATGAGGCATAGATAGAAAGAAAACAGCTGATAGATATGTCAAGGACGATACAGCAGGCCGTGAAGAGACAAAGAGAGGATGAAAGGAAGTGACACACCCGGGAAGAAAAAGATTTCCGAACTGACTGTTGATACCAGAGAAATGAGAGATCCAACATGACTCTTGAGTGTACATACACCACGCAAGGGGACAGAGAGAGACAGAGAGAGATCAACCCTATAGATCCACAGGAAATGCAAGTACCTAGAGTGATATGAACATCCACCCTTTCACTTCATATGAGCGACCATACAGGCGAGCCTACTTGTTCGATGCCTTACTAGGGGTGACTTCCTATAGTAGCAGAGAAAGGAAAGTGCTTTTACGTGCACAGCTCTAGCCATGCGATCTTTCATGATCTGCGTATACACATCTATCTACCTATCTGCCTACACAACTATATATGTACACCTCGGAAGATCACAAGGAAGAAGCAGTCCTGGGTGAGAAAGGCCGGCTGACTACTACGTCTAATCCCACCTGTGTGTACGGGACGTCTCTGCCTATCTATCTAGTTATCCCTTCCCTCCTCTTCTGCCTTCGATAGATCGACCTATCTCTCAAGGGCATACACTCCAACCTTCTTCGCATTCTTTCCGTTCTTATCTTCTCCCTTCTTCACTGAATGAGCCTTTACTTGGAATGCACATAATCTTCTTTGCTTCCTCTCTCTCTCACTCTATCTCCTTCTTCTGCAAGATCCTTCTCTTTATCACCTCCCTGTCTCTCCAACTCCTTTAGGTGACTACTCTTGAAGGCGCCCTTCTTCATTCTATCTTTCTTATTCTTTCTCTCTTTCTCTCTGCTCGAGTGTACCTACCCGGAGCCTTCCGAAATCCTGGGGAAGGAAACTGATAGACTCCCCCGTTAGCCGCCGCCTTCTCAGCAGCAGCGCATAGCTGGTAGAAAATATGGTAGTTACGCTCCCCTTCTTGTTGGTCGCACACACGGACTTTCTCTAAAAGATACGTCTGAATTCTAGCTCCACATAACCTACAGACAAAGAAATAACAAGCAAGCAAAGAAATTCATTCATGCCAGACTAGATAGATAGATAGAGTAAAGATAGATAGAGTAAAGATAGATAGATCACGAGACAGTTCAAAAGCGAGAGTTTTACCCTGGTCTTCATTGAATTCAAGAGTTTTGGAATAGATAGCATAGTACTAAAGCTTTTGTGAGGAGGAATAGAAGGAGGAATAGAAGTAGCTCGCCATATGTTTGCGCATACGATAGAAAGAAAAGACTGTCTGGTATCGAAGAGCGCTCTGCACCCCCAGAAGCCATAAGAGAGGCTTGCTGTATACGTCAGTTGCTACAATACACACCTCTGTACAGCTATAGATCATACAGGTATATAAATATATATATATATGTATAGTCGATGACAGAGAGACTGGTTTATATATATCTCTATCCATGACATGCTTGAATTCACTGAATGCTTCGCACATGGAGAGGAAGATCGAAATCTGTCTAGAAGACTACGACAAATATAGACCTCCTCGTCACAAGATTCTGGCGTCCTACTGACTAATTCTTTCTCTACGTACAAATCTCGTCTATCCACACTCACATACGAACAGTTATACTTACGCTAACGCACACACTTGCATATATATATCTATATATAGGAGAGCCAAGCAAGAAATGTTCATATATGCAGGGAGACATAGAGGTGTACATTTGTATACTTAAAAGGACGACCCTATAGTGAAGCAGCATGCACATCCTATACACAGAAGTGACTAAAACATCGGCCCATCCATGTACACATATATACACATATATATATATACATATATATATATGGAAAGAGAGAGAGAATTTGCACCAAATGATGTATGGTATGTATCTGATCTTACCTTCCACTAGATCCCGTTCCTTTCCGTTTATTTGTTTCGAACTGGAGTTCAATGAATTTTCCAAATCGACTACTATTGTCATTCCTAAGAGTGCGGGCGTTTCCAAAGGCTTCTAAGAGGGGATTGCTTTCGAGCACTTGCGATTCAACCTGAGACCGTTTATCGAGGCTTTCACTGCCAGCGCATGCAAGAAATTTCATGACAAACTTCGTACTTTCCGTCTTTCCCGCTCCACTCTCTCCACTGATCAGAATGGTCTGGCTTTTCTTCTCGGAGCACATGCCTTCATAGGCGGCGCTACTGGAAGCAAAGACATGAGGTAGACGTGCAGGAGAGATAGGCGCAGAAGAAGAAGAGCTTCCTCCATGAGACAAGTCGCCTCCTTCTCTTCCGCCTCCCGAATGCTGTCGATGGTGGAGAATGGAGCCACTGCTATGTAGATCTGAAGAAAGAAGATCATGGGAATGAAGTCGAGAGGTAGATCTCTGTGTATCTTTACTTTCGCCGCCGCCTCCGCTGCTAGGAGATCCCGGGCGTGTATTATAAGAGACTCCACGTGAACTCGCAGTGTCGGAGGTAGCGGTAGAACGAGAAGGAGGATTGGAAATATAACGGACCAGTTGCTGAAGGAAGAAAAGGAGGAGGAGAGAAGGAGAGA